>NC_052117.1:8559236-8572511 GCF_012273895.1 Zerene cesonia
TAATAAAAGGGACATGAAGAGATAACAAACACAAAAAATACCATCTAATTTATAGTCTCCTCCATTTTTTGAAGTCGATTGAAAAACAATAAAAACAAATCTCTTATCGTCAACGATCGTTTCTATAAACACATTGTATTGCCTTATTCCTAATTTCTGATATATACGCATATATACGAAGCAATAAATAACAATAAGAACAATGACATAATAGGTATAATATGTATGTAAATTAGCCGTGCCTTCTATGAATGGTAACATATGTTTTGTATTTTAATTCGGAAATTCCAAATGTGAAACAAATGCAAAACATGTACGAATATAGCGAATTGTGACTCGGTTTTTAACAGATGATGAAATCATATAGGTACATATCGCACTTATAGTACCTTGAGTATTAACGGAACTACTTTTTTGTATGATTTTTATGATAGTTGAGAGGCAAGAGAGTGCCATGGGTTACCTTTTTATGTTAACTGTGTAAAGAAACCAGCTGATGGATAAGAAATGAATAAAATACCGCTATCAAAAACTAAAATGAACCTTAATAGGTTTGATTCAGTAAAAATGATTCTCTAGTCAATAACCATACAATTTTTAATTCCAGATGAAATGCTAGAGAGCGAAGGGGCCGGGCTCGCCGCGCGGGTGGCCGAGCTGGAGGTGCGCTGCTCCCGGCAGGCGGAGGAGCTGCTCTGCCTTCGCTCCACGCTGGCCGATGCTCTGCGGCGGCTGAACGCGCTGGAGGGCCGCGCGCCGGCCACTGCGAGCGCTCAGAGGAATGGCGCATATACAGGTCTGTATACCTTATATTTCTTTATATTAAATCTTATCGAAATCACGATGTATATGAAGGTATACTTGATACTACCTATAATAGATGGGTTATTATAATATGTATAAATAATGCATGAAAATATGCGTGTCTGATTTAATAATGAATGAGCTTGCTTGAAGCTACAATTGAATAAATGTATTTCCAAAAAAAAACTTACAAATTTTAATTCGTAGGGTAAATCTTAAATCCTTATAGTACAATCAGGCCGAAGCAATTTCGAAACATTCCAGTATTTCTTATTATTTTTAAACCTCCGCTTTTGATGAATAAAATGTCGCCATCAGTTATTGCGACATTAAATTCACTCATCATCCTTAACCTGGTACTCTATTAACATGGTAACTCTAAATTCCAGGATCAACAGGCACCCCCACGCGAGAGCTGCGCATCACAAGACAGTCCACGTACAGGGAGACAGCTAAACGCAGCTCCAGCTATGGATCCAGTGCATCATCATTACCTCAGAGGTTATTATTTGTATGCTATACTTATATATATAAATTAAGTGTCAAGTTCCTGGTCCACGATGGACTCCGAAACTACTCAACCAATTTTAATCAAATTTGCACACCATGTGCAATTTGATCCAACTTAAAGGATAGGATAGTTTATATTATTTCAATTACAATTATGTAGCTATATATTTATAGTAGTATATCTATATAATACATCATCTATTTACATCTATCAAATTATTGAAAATATTTTTCTATCCTGATAAAGAGGTAAATTAATCGGTGGATAATCTCTGGAAATACTGAACGGATCAAGGTAATGTTTTCACGAACGAAAGAAAACTATTCAGGAGTTAAGTAGTGATTTTGTATCCAGGGGTCAACCAGGGTCAACCAGGGCGAAGCCGGGCACAAAAACAAATGACCAAAGTAAAATCATATTAATCTTTATCATCATCATCATCATCATAAAATATAAGTGCTTGGGTCATAAACCCACCACGCCTATTGTCAAACTGGTTCTAGATTATTGTACTGTTTTTATCTTACAGAGTGAACGGTACGGTATACAAATATATAATAGTATCATAGAGAGAAACAAATGTTTTTCAAGATCCTGATAAAGATTAACAGCATACAAACTTGTCCAATAAACCGCATCAGGTTAAGTCCCGAAATAAACGCGTTTGAAAAGATTTTTTAGTAATAGTTGGTTATTTTTTTATACTAATCAACTAGTGAGGTTATTTATTACATCTCTCCAAATCATAGTATAAATTATTTATTATATAAATTAAATAATAAATGATAGATACATAGTATAAATCAAAGTCGCTTTCTCTGTCCCAGTGTAACTATGTATGCTTAAATCTTTACGCAATACATTTTGATTGTGTTTTTTTTAAGAGATAGAGTCATTCATGAGGAAGGTTTATATGTACAATAACATCTATTAAACTACTCCGAATTAACGCGTGCGAAGCCGCGGCCAAAAGCTAGTAAATAATATATTAAACTCGGCAATTAATACATTCGTGCGTAGTAAACACACATGTTACATTGGTGGGTAGGGTAGCGGTAACGTTGGTTAATAGTTAATGTATGTTTTGATGGTTCAAAAGTGATTCTAGAAGAGGACTAATTAAAGAAGTAAATGTTTGAGTTTGAGTTTTACGGTGTAATACAATCTATAGTAACCCACTTTTCATCTGTTTATCGGATAATCTGCCTAAAGACGAAACATATATTCTCTTTTTATTGGTAAATCAGGTGAACCCACAAATATCCCGATTCAATGGGATATCCGTGATAAAACATGTCCTTTTCTAGGGTCTCATATTGTGGTATGTTCCATCCAAATCGAACCTGAAGACAGATGGTAGGGTTTATCCAGATCATCCACTATTCAGATATTCATCCAGATCCACATTAGTAGAGATTTCTTTACAATTGATTTAATTTGATTTGATGATGACGCGGTCCCCAGCACGAATCCGTGATCCGTGATAAAAAACATCCTATATCTTTTTAAAGTCTCAAACTATGATTGTGGCATATTTTATCCAAATTTGTTAAGTTATTACGACTTGAAGACAGACGGCGTTTCAAAACATTAGAAGGAGTGTACATTATATTTGATTTGATGCCCCAGACGCGGCCCCCAGCACCAATCGACCGGGTCGCTGCAGTCCGACTCGCCGGCGTCGTCCTCGTCGCTGTCCCCCGCCCCGTCGCCCTCGCCGCGCGCCACCCCCGCGCCGCACCCCGCGCAGCACGCCGCGCCCGCGCAGCCCTACAGGTAAATATATAATACAAGATACACATGTGTGGATACTTCAGAGGATCACTTCAGTGCGAGTATCGGGTATAGTACGAATATACATAGGTTTAATAATAATAGCATTCACAATTTTTAAAACAATCACTAGCTAGCTACGTGGCAGTTTTACACGATTAGATTTCTCTGTAGACGAAGTAACCCGATACACCCTAAACAATTTTAAACAAATTTTTTACGTTAATTCATTATTTAACCCGGCATTCCGAACACTACAGCGAGCAGGGGGTCGTGACCCGGATTCCGTTAAGTCTTTAATTGTTAAATGAATAATATTGACATAAAATTAAACACAAGTTTCTGTCAAGTAAATATATTATGTATGCAAGTGAAGAGCATAACAAAAGCGACTTTTCTTAGTCTTAAATTATTTCAAGATTTTAAGTTTGAGAAGAACCACTTCTGGAAAAACAGTCAACCACCCGTTTAATTTTTTTAAGATGTTTAAAAAGCATACTTAGAGATACTGCGATAAATTAATAAACAATAAATAAAGATACTCGAGCTAACCCATAAACTAAATATAAATAACAAAACTCTGGTGAAGTGTGAGTCGGACTCGCGATCCCAAGTCTTCCGTACGAATAGTCTACAAATGACCGTGCCAACTGTTTTTTAACCTCGAATTTTTATTATCTGTTAAAACTTCTTTAAAAAAAGTATCTAATAAGATCCCAGTCCTATCTCTTATATTTTATATTAATTCGACAATTAAATATCAGATCATGCCCTTCAAATCAACGCATAAAAACAGACATTTTAAAATCTTATCTTATTAAACTGAAATCGATGTTGACGTTCGTCTGTTTCATTTTTTTTTTGTATTTTTTAGTTGCTTTGCTGATTGCAAATAGTTTTTACTTTATAATACTGCACTATGACGTTTATTCCTTATAAGACTTATTAATTTATTAAAAAAATGTGTGATCAATAAGAAAAAAAATCTATCGCCTTCTGTTGAAATTTTAACTGAAATGATTACTATCCAAAAACCTGTCCATTCTTTGCATATTTTAAAAATGATAAACACTGATGAATTCTTTATTTTTCCTTTATTAAATTCATTTAAAATGTGAAGTAACTATACTCGTGAAAAGTATTGCATATTTTAATCCATATAAATTTGTGAAAATAAGTAATTTGTAAATTACACCCCACAAAAAATGCAAAAATAGTAAAAAACATCATAGAGCAGTACAGTACGCTAGTATCACTACCGTAGATCGCGCAATAGCTCCACCTCCAGCAACCAGAGCCCGTCCCCGGGCGCCACGCTCACCAAGCGATGGAACTCCACTGGCGACTTCACAGCCCAGGGCCTGCTGCCCAACGCGAGGTATGTTAGCTTATGTGAACAAGATGTGTATTTCGAATAATGTAAATTGAAAAAAAAATGGTAATTTTTTTTTTTTTTGTAAATAAGTACTCTAAAATCAGTCAGTAAGAGTTTAATTGCGTAAAATAATGACAAAAAAATAACAATTGTAGCGAGGTTCCGAAAACGCATGTTTTGTAAAAGCAAAGACTAGAATATTCGATGCTGATTTTTAGAAGCCCAGCCAGCAATTTAGTATTGTTTATTTTTTTTATTACCTTAATTTAATTAATGAAACATTAGTTTTAATTATATCGCACTGCATATACATTTGCCAACTTGCTTGTATGTGATAAATGTACTATGAAGTTTTATTATTTGCTTGTTTTATTTCTTTGTATATTCTTATGAATTCTGTTTTTAGTACATATAAGAGACAAATAGCTTAATTTATATAAAAGCTTTAATTTTGTTTGGAAACAAGAGTCTAGATGTGTTCTAAAGAATGTACATATTGGTATTATATGGACAAATTTATATTTATAAACTCACGTAATATTTATGGTGACAATTGTTTATCAAATAGTAAAAGAACTATTTACTTAGAACATACTGAATGTGGGGAAAATATTTTTAGAATTTTAAGAATATATCCGTCACCTAGACAGCACAATTCCAGATTGGTTCCTATCATTCCAGTTTGTTCTAGACCTTTCCTAATTACATATAGTTCATTAGAGTAGCGATCGAGCCGTTTAGCCATATTTTCAATAGAGTTTCTTAAAAATCGATACGTTGTTATAACAAATGATGTTCATTACAAGGACAGGATTGTGGACAATCCCAGAAAAAGGATTCTCGATAAATATATTTTCAATCGACGTCCAAAACGAAGGAGGATCTCAATTTTGTGAGAAATTGTTGTCATTGAACCTCCTTCCCAAGGACAAGAAAAAAAAGAGAAAGTAGAGAAATAATTGAGTATCTATTTTTAAGCAAGCCCCAATGCTTATCGTACGCTACACTAGTACCCGATCACTCTTGTGTTGCACTATTTCTTTACGCTGAATGTTTTTTTGTTGATTCTCTTAGGTTCACTACAACCAAGTCCTTGCTAAATTTGTATTCTAAGCCGTCGCAGAACGGGCCTATGTTAAAACACGGGTAAGTGACATTACTCTCGGCTGTGGCATCTGGTGGTGGTAAGGATGCTCTGATTGTTAACCAATGCTTACTAACGTGTGGGCTACTTGCAAATAACCCGTGTACAGCTGTTTGTGTTTGTACTAATTCGTGAGATCATTAAAATTCAACTAGATTATGTCATCACTACATAGTATAAGACAAAGTCGCTTTCCGTCATCTATGTGTTTGTATGCTTAGATCTTTAAAATTACGCAACAGGTTTTAATGTTTTATTTTTGTAAATATAGTGATTCAGGAAGGTTTATATTTACAAGAACATAGAAAAAAGGGCAAGGGGAAGTTTTTTTAATAATTAAAATAAGAACAATTCTGACTATGGTACTAACAGTAAATAATCGCATTTCATTCGCTAAACGAAGCGGCTAAAGTCGTGACCATCCAAATTAATTTAAGACTTAATTCATGGCAATAAACGTTTTTGTTTTTAAATCCATGTTGTATTTCTACATAACATGTTGTGTGCATTTTATTTGTAGTGTGGGTGACATAATTCCGCAAACAAATGCAAACGGGTCGATAGTCGTTATCAGCTGATAAGAGTAGCTTGGTTGAATATAGGTGTGTAGGTACAAATGCTCATGGGGAATATAGATTAAATTTATATTTCAAACTAATTATCGCTCACGACGTTGTACGTGTAAACTTGTTGACAACACCTAATTCTTTTTTCGAATTGTATAGTCTATGGTTCGCTTATACTATCGGTTATGTGCAAAGAAGAGTTTCGTTATAATCTGTTTTACCATTTACAAGATATATAATATGATATTGGGTATTACAAATCTTAGACTATATTATTCGACATAATTGTAAAACCATCCATCCATACCATATCTATATTTTTCTTCCATAACAATATTTTACGGTGTATCTGAAAAAGTCTAATTGCGTTACAAATTTGTTTTCCTAGCAAAAAATCCCGGTCAGCGAAAGGAAAAGTTAATGAAAGCGTTCACGCGACAGTTATTTAATAAAATTATTTTCTTGTCATTCCAGTTGCACAATTGTTACGCAGATTATGTAACGATTATTATCTACCAAATTCCACCATTTTCTACCATACAATTTAATATTATGGACATTTAAATAGCATACCTCATATGGTACCTGTGTAATACTCATAGGTACCATGTGTATTTACTTACTGTTACCCGCAACTCGAGCGGAGGCTCATGGCACAAACTTTCATTCCCTATTTCTTCCCTTGGAGGTGGGATTTATTAAAACTTTTCTTAGCCGATGCCTACATCATAGTGGCCATTTGCATGCAAAATTTCACCCAATCGGTCTACTAGTTGGGCTGTGCGTTGATTGATCTAGTCAATCCTTTGCGTTTTCTATATTAATTGAAAATTATGCTTAATTAATTTTATTATTGATTGTTAAAACGCATTTTATTTTTTTGTCCATATCGCAATGATTTAAAAACAATAAGAATTCGTTACAAAAAACGAAGTTCCTGCTTTTCGGTTAATTTAAATAGCAATTGACCTCCCCCAAGGTCACTGATATAACGACTTAAAACAATAAGATATATATAATTTACCTTATTCACTGTTTTTTAAAGGGTAGTATTGTTATGTGGGGTATTTCAATGACGATGGATCATTTAAATAATGAGGTATTAACAAATTTCATCCGAGACGCCCATAAATGTCTTTAACTATGGAAATTATTCGAAACGCTCACCACAGATAGTGCAACTCTAACTCGAGTAATCTAATTCTTAACAACTGCCCTGCTTGTATTTTATTCTGTGGCCCCGCATAGATTCAGTTGATTAATGATTTGTCGATGGCCTATGTTATGTAACTTTAGAGAAAGAAGTCGCTAAGACAGCCTGACTACACAAGCCTCAAATATCTTCCCGCGCTTATTGAAATACTCTAGATAATAATAATAATTCTCTTTTAAATAACGCGGTGCATAAGGTCACTTAAAAGACCAAGGCAAAAATATATATATACAGTATATTATTTTGTTTTCTTTTCGTCTACTAATTTGCATTATGCCTATTAATTTCAAAATTCACTTTATACATGAGTACCTTTTTATTTAGCCACGAAAGATACATATCATAAAATATATAGCATTAAATAGGGTTAAACGGCATTTAAATAATCTGCTTCTACACGTCCATGCAACCAATCAAAAACAATTGACATTGACCCTCTAGTTTGTACACGCCTACATCAATATAAACAATGTACAGCTTAGAATCCGCAATTTTCTTACATCTTCTTTTGTTACTGACGGAACGTCATTATGAATCACTATACTAAGGATAGATAGCAGTTTCGCTATATTCCCACAACCAAGCCACCAGCGAATGAACGTAAATCCATTCGAGTTACATTGCGCAATTCATTTGGAAGTAACACAATGCTAAACGCTTTAGACCGCAATGGTCAATTCACATTACGATAATATTGCTGTAGCTATAAATAAACTGTTGATAATACAAGTAGCCAGTTCACGCGCAGTCTGTTGATGTTCCTCTGAGTTACTGGTTGTATGGTATCATTGCTTAAACCGGTTTATACAATTCGCTAGTCTGTGCCCATTTTTGGTTTTAAAAAAATTAAGTGACATAATTTTGCGCGCTATGGATGACAGGTATCATTTATTTTGAATTATCTGTGGTCATTTTCTAAATTCTTTTTTTAATTTATGTCGTAATTATCGACCATGCTTTTGTAAATTTTAGATCACTTGTTGCATAAATGCTTTGGGAGCTTGCATCGTTGGTTTTATTTTGGATTAAGGCTGTACTGTGATTCTTGAGCTGCGGAATTTAAAACCGTTAAAAGATGTCGTTCACCTCTATGTAAGTTATACGATAAGAATACTGAGACTGAATCCTGTTGTTTTAGCATGTGGTGCTAGGCCATAGATATTATTTTAATTCGTTCATTCTCTAAAAACAAATACAACGACGAGTGAGAAAGAAACCTGCTTATTTAATCTGCATTTTTTCTTTTTTTTTCAACCAACCAGCCTACGTAATTAAATATCCCTATAACTTACTTATTACCTATACAATTGCTCATCAAGTTTCATTGTTTTGTACAATTTTAACACCTCACCTATTTATCGATTTCTGTACCTATTCCTTGAAAAAAAAATATATTTACTTTGTACTGTGATTCATAAAAGAAAGTACGTATTACGAATTCATTGTATGACCAAATATAGCAGTCGAAATGAGAATGACTTTATATGGTATTAAAACGAAAATTTTGTAACAGGTTTTGGAGGTTTCGAATGCAGGGATGTTAGCCAAAAATAAATTATAGTTAAAAAAAAAACTAACAACCACGCTTTTATTGCAAATTGAACTAAAAACTAGAAAATAATTTTTGATGGCAAAGAGTTTATTATAACTGTGGTTTCAGATCAAACAAAACAAAATTATAATATATTTTTTTTTTATGTCATAGCGGGCAACTGAGCTGGTGGTTCGCCTGATGGTAAACGATCACCACCGCCCATGAACATTCGCAAAGGTAGTGCCTCTGCGAATGCGCTGCCCGCTTTTAGTGGGTAAGGGAAAAGGAACGGATTCATGACACGAAAGAAGGAATAGACTAGGACGGGTGAGGAAAAGGAAATGGGCCTCCGGCTCCCCCACTCACCGTACGAAACACTGCCACTATTTCACGCCGGTTTTCTGTGGGGGTGTGGTACTTCCCCGGTGCGAGCTGAATTGAAGTTATTAACACAATGATTCAATTCAGAGTAAAAAGCGTGGGGTACTTAATATTTTTAAATACTACAATCATCATTGGTAACTATCTAGGATAGTTATGAAGTACAGTAAAATGCACCCCACGCCATGGTATGGTTGTTTGTGCATCACTCAAGACCAACATTAGGTTTAACTTATAGGCTACATTTCATTCGAAAAAATAAAACCAAAGGCATACATGTAATGAAATTAGTGTCATTGGAAACATCTTTCAAATAAAGTAAAGGATTCTAAATAGGTTTTGCTAGAATAATTAGTTTATGAAATGTACGCATCTAAAGTCGTAAAGAATGTCATACTGCTTCCGAAAATATACGAAGTGCTAAATTTTGCAGTCCACGCGGACGAACCCGCGGGCCGAAAATAAGTCACTTTATATAGATATATAACATTATAATAAAACGTTATTATATTACCAATATATCCAACATATTATCACAGGGTTAGGGAAATAACTAAAACTAATAATAAAATAATGATACTAAATAACTAAAATAAAACTTTGAGGTTTTAATTTTAACAAATTAACATAGGTATTATGCTTGTATTTTACTAACCTCATAACCACAGGATGTAAATAATTGTTTAATCGTTAGCTATTAACTATTAATGAATGCGTGTTTAACAACTACTTACACACTTATTATTCTTTAGATAGATTGAATCTATAGATGTTATTTGTTCTGGGAAAAAAAATCAGGCAATGTTATAATACTGAATACTCGTGTATCAAATTAGAACAAGGATTTCTCACTAAATCACAATATATATGCTAGACAAGCCCATGAACACAAATAAAAAAATATTGCGGTTGTAACCTGAGCGCAAAATCTTGTGGTTCGTTTTAATATTGAATTTCATACCGCAATTAACTACATAGTTTTTATGCGCGGTGAACTAGAATTGGAAGGCTGCGCCGGCGCCGTTCTGATAAACACGTTGAATGATAATCCGCATCATAATTCAGTTGATGTCAAAAGCTTCCAATGATGTCCATTACTGGAAAATGAGGTGCAATACATGCAAATCCTTTTTGGGGTACAAAAGCATAATTTGTACTTTTATTAACAAGAGAAGTTCTTATTCCATTGAATATATGATATTTCATATATTACAACTTCATAATGTTTAAAAAATACGTATAGTACAAATTTAGGGTGAAATCGTTGGCTTTCCCCCCCCCCCCCCCCTCAAAATATTATACAAAACCAATAAGACAATAGTCAGGATTGAAGAAAAAAAAACGAAATTCAATTTACGAAATGTAAAGCTAGCAACACCCTTCCAGCACCCACACCTGTCAGTACAACGAGGAAGATGGATCCATGAGGATGTATCTCCGCGGTAGACCCGTGGTACTATATGGGCCGAGTGACCACGATACGCTGGACCCCGCGAAGGTAGCCCCGCCACCGCAGAGCAAGCTCAAGTTGGAATGGGTGTACGGATATAGGTAAGTTGACTATCTATTTAATTATCTATTGTAATTTAGTAAAAGATTTTGATGGGATTAAGAGGGATACAACGTTGTAAAGCTTTGTCGAATTGGTCGAGCCGTTCTCGAGTTTTTGGAACAGCAACACATTTGGTGATTAATTTTTATTCATATAGATATCGTATGAGAGTCTAGCTTTGAATAAGTTACTGAATGAAACACATACTTAAGATATTGTTGTGGATGCGTTTTTTATTCATGTTTTAATTAAAAATAATTCATTTGTCTTGTATTTATGTAATATAATATGTATTCGCAAAATTTAGTTTCTAAATCTATACAAGTAAACTAAAATTTTAGTGTTTGTAATATTGAAACAACCGCTTTTTACTAAATGAATATGGATGTAAATATGGTACCATAATATATTTTTTACATTATCTGCACGTCCATTTGTTCCGGCTAATATCTGGAACGGTTGGACCAATTTTGACAGGACTTCACTAACAGATAACGGTTATAATAAGGTGTAACTCAGGAACATAAAGATAAAAAAAGGTGTAAGTCCTTTACACGGACGCTGGTAAATAATGAAGTGTTATTGAGTTAGTTTATCACACCAAGGTCGCCTTTTATATCGATTTCATTTATGGTACCACATGGCTAATGGCTACGAATATTATATGCATAGATTTTATCAAAACTCAATTTGTATAATGATTGCCCATATCGGCTAGTCATTATATTAATTAAAAGTTAAAATGAAATATTTTTATAATTTCAACAAACCCATTATCATTTTTTATTGTTTTTATACAATTTTTTCAAATGTATTTGTAACTTTATTAATAGGACTCTTCAGTATTGCGAAAGTTGTTTTTTGTAAAATAAAGGAACACAAATTATCATCTAAAACTATAGTGTTCGCTACTATTTCATTATCTTAATATATATATAAATCTCGTGTCACAACGTTTGTCCTCAATGGACTCCTAAACCACTTAACCGATTATAATAAAATTCGCACACCATGTGCGGTTCGATCCAACTTGAGAGATAGGATAGTTTAAATAATTTTAATTACGATAAATGACAACCCGGGCGGAGCCGGGGCGTGCAGCTATTTAATATATAATTATTTTAATTCAAACTCATCGCACCACTATAAATAGGATCTAGACAGTCATTAATTTCAGACACCTACAATGGCATATTTACTTATCTAGACATCTATAAGTGTTCCTTATAAATAAATATATGCTTTATCAATAATAAATGCTTAAGCTCCCACATAGCTGCGGTAGATAAATTTTACGCATTGCAACGCGCGCCCACCTATGCGCCTGAGAGGTTCTTGAACTTAGCCCGCAAAAAATACATCGAAGGTGTATATTCCTTTATATTCTTTTTATTTAATATTATAATTTAATTTTTTATCCATTCAAACATTTAATTCAAATTCTAGAGGTCTTTATATGGTTACGTGTAAGGATCCATGAATTTCTTTTAAATATTGCAATTATAGTAGACCAATCTAATTTTGTAATGCTCTCGTAGAAGGTAGACTCGTTTTAATTTAACGGTAATTATGCAAAAGATTGCTTCAGATAAACACTACAATTAACGTTACTGACAGTAATTGTATAATGGAAAACAAATGTACACATGATGCAACAAGTAATACTCTCAAGATTGGCTCCTTAGAATCGAATGGGAAAATTACATATAATTGCTATAAAACACACGCTTCATCTTTACGCAGTTTTCATTTGCTTGAAATTTAAGAATCATAAAAATAATAAGAGACATAAATATCCGTTCACCCAATAAAAAACTAAGAATAGACCTCCTCTTTTTTTGAAATCGGTTGAGAAATACGTATAATAAAATCATAGGCTTATAGCCAAAATTGATGTCATACCTGGTGACCCATTTGTCGTAACAAATATTACACTCCTGCAATTACTTAATTGTCTCTAACAAGGTTAATCGTTCACGAAAGGTCACACGATTGCCCCATATTCTATAAAAACCCTTAAATTATAATTATGGTATATTCCGTATCGAGGGAGCCATAACACTGTATGCTACCACTTTACCAATTGAGTGAATTTTGGATAGCAATTACCGCCTACGTAAGTGAACAATGTCTTGAACATTATTGTATTGTTCCTTAAAGAAGCCATGTCGGCATGTCCCTCAAGGTTACAAGACCAAAACATATGATTATTTCCTTCCAGAGTAACCGTTTGAAAGAAGTGAATTTCGAGTGCCTGTTAAATTGGTTTGTAAATTCTATAATCAGGTATAAAAACCAATATGCTACTGGTGACCGTATTAGGATGACGGCAAATCTAAAAGGAAACTAATAGACCGGGAGATGGTGACACAAATTACTAGGTCATTTGTACCAGTATGGCGGTTCTTCAGTGGTCTAATTA
>NC_052117.1:8573511-8580161 GCF_012273895.1 Zerene cesonia
TGGCAAGGTGATTTTCGTGAATGGCTACTCGACGATGATTAGCTATGCAAAAATTAGCCTGGTACAAATGGTTGAATTTTTTTATTTAAATTAATATATTCGCGTAGGTATGGCGGGCTGTAAGTCACACCCGAGAAGTATGGCATTACGATACCGCCTACTTCTTTTTTTCGACTATCTGAAAATACAAGCATTTTTGTGGAACAAATCGTTCGACACTCGTTATTTATCCGACGCGTTCGATTAACGCCCACGCGATTGGGCCGCCGGTGCGAGCGCTATGACCATCATTTTCCTTTTTGCCTTTACGTAATTAGACCACTGAAGAACCGCCATACTGGTACAAATGACCTAGTAATTTGTGTCACCATCTCCCGGTCTATAAACACATATTTGTCTACCAATATAAGTGACTCTTACTATACGAGGACACAAGTCCGAAGTTTGCTATAAGAAAAGCGTTGTTACTTGACAGGCCTGTGTTTTGCATCATCCGAGAATTGAAATGTAATCATAATCAGACGAGTTTAATTTAACTATTGCTTCTTTTTTCAAGTTTATTACAACAAAATTATTGCACTCCAAGGCTAATGCAGTTTGTAATTCTTGATTGCTCTGTTACTCGCTGATGGGAACATCGTTTTCAACCGATTTCATTATCAGGAGGAGATTCATTTGACTGTATTTTTTGTGTCTGTTTCGACTGTATGAACCGACTTTAAAGACTCTTTTATTTGAAAGTGTCATCCGAGTGGTCATATTTAAATAAAGTATAGTTCTTGCAATTTTGAGACGATTTAGATATTTGTTATTTTTTTATAGAAAATGTCGTACGGAGGCTTCATATATGTATCTGGAAAACAGCCTATATAGAATCTGAAAGATGCTCACTATTTTTATTAAATTTTATTTGTTTTCAAGGACAATTTTTGCAGTCTTATTGTTGCTATAATAGAAAAATTGCATACAATACTAAAAAGACTTGTCAAAATTAAGCATCGATGATAACGATTACAAATAATCCTCTCGGTATTATTCATTATGGCTGTAAAAACGTAATTTCCGCTGTACACAAAAGCAAGGCCACCGTTTCGCTCTAATGGATGACTCCATGGAATGAACCTTTCTCATTAATTTCATTTTATGGAGATAATCATTAATCATATTATTTTGTTGGAATAATAGGATTAAGTTATTAATATGTTCCGAATAAACTAAATGATAAAATGTGGTGAAATGTAGAACCTAGAAGTAATTAGTTTAATATATGTAACTATTACTAATTTCGATCCTACTGAGGAAAATGCGATAGATTATAACTTTCAATACTGGGAAAGGAGACGTTTTTTCTTAAGGTCCCACAATAAATTGGTACCAATATTATAAACACGAAAGTACACAGTCTGTCCGTATGTCTCTTCTTCGCGCCTAATTCACATCACCGACTGGGAAGATATTTGGTACAAAGATTGTTTCAGGCCCGAGAAAGGACATAGGATACCCCGAAAGTGGGGAGTAAATAACGGTCTGTAAATTTATACGCAAGTGAAGCCACGGTTTAACTAGTTAGAATGAAGTTTATATAGGCAAACAGATAACTTAAATATTTGCATATATGATATTAAATTCATAGATTATTTAAAATAATTCACCAATACTTCCAGGGGCAAAGACTGCCGCAGCAACCTCTACTTGCTCCCAACGGGCGAGATAGTCTACTTCGTGGCCGCAGTGGTCGTACTCTTCAACGTGGAGGAGCAGTGCCAGCGACACTACACCGGCCACACTGATGACGTCAAATGCATCGCTATTCACCCGAATAAGCTGATCATTGCTAGCGGCCAGTGTGCGGGGCATGATCGATTGGACGCTAGGGTTAGTTATATTTATTCAAAATTAAATGTCTTTTCTTCTTAACCCAATATTAAGTACAGCAATATTCCTTGGCTCATTGGAAGATTAAATATGCATCAAACGAAATAAATTATTAGCTTTCATTTGATTATAAGCATCGTCCATGGGCATATCGTTCATCAAAACGAAAATCCAAGTGGCAATCGTGAACATTGTACATCCAACAGCCGCACATCCGCGTGTGGAACTCGGTGTCGCTGGCCACGCTGGCCGTGCTGGGCGCGGGGCAGCTGGAGCGCGCCGTGTCGTGCCTCACGTTCTCGCGCGCGGACGGCGGCGCGCTGCTGGCGGCCGTGGACGACGGGCCCGACCACGCCATCAGCGTGTGGGACTGGCAGCGCCCCGACCGCCCCTGCCTCGCCGAGACCAAGGTGCGCCGCCTTCTCTCCCTTCTCCCCCTTCTCACCCTCGTCATCATCGACATCGTTATGATCATGCTCTTTATGATTGTCGCCATTGTCCTTTTTGAAAGGACAGTGATATCATCATAAACTTCATCGTCATAATCATGTTCTTTATCATTGTCGTCATCAAGGATAGCAATATCTATCATATACGTCGTCATAATCACTGTCACAGTCGTCATATTCATTGTCCAATTAATAATAGTCGTTATTGTCATCCTTATATTCGCAATCATAATCATGATAAACCGAAATTTAAAAGATCATTGTCATCACCTTGAAGACCAGATGCAGTGTAACAATAACAATAAAACTCATCAAAACTCTTAAGTGGGCCTCTGCGTGTTGGATTTGTCTCCCCACGTAAGCCTTCCAAAAAACCGGATAGGTCCTTCTGATGGTATCCATATATTGTGGAATTGAAAAACACAATAAGCAGCTAAGACAATCGGAATCGGTTGATTGTGTTAAGGATTACGGGGATAATTAAAGATAAAATATACAAACTTTGATCATTGAAGCGTGCCTTTATTAATCACACAACAACATGGGGAACCTCTTACATCTTACAGAATACAGACTATATTAACTTCCTTCTTAACTGACATTTGACACAGTGTCACAGCCAACGCAGAGTTGCTACATACAATATTATACGATACAATAAATCATTGTTAATTAACACCTCCCCCCAATGATTTATATCAACATAACCAACATTACAATGAATAAGTAAGAACTAACAAAATAAAAAATACACAATGCGAACTAAACTTTATTCCAATCCTAATTTAGGTACAAAATAATTATGAGAGGTTTTATTTAATGGTTTCGTAAAAATATCAGCTATTTGTTGTTTTGTAGGTATATACATAACACAAATTTCCTTACATTCAATTTTATGTTTAACAAAGTTGTATTTTACATCCACATGTTTCATTCTTTTTTGATCAGGATTACATACGGAAAATATTGTACTTTTATTGTCTTCATATATGGTAGTGGTATTACAACTAATATCTAACTCATTTAATAATTTCCTAATCCAACAAGCCTCTAGAGTGGCTTCATTGAGGGAGTATAACTCTGCCTCAGTAGTGCTTAAAGCTACAGTGCTCTGCTTTTTGCAACGCCATATAACACTGTTATCAAATACTTTAAATATATAACCAGTTACAGATTTCCTATCTTTATCTACAGCAAAACTTGCATCAGCATATCCAACTAGTGGTTCGGAATTACAATTCTTATTATATTTTAAATTATAATTAATGGTACCTTTAACATATCTTAAAATCCTTTCAAGCATTGCCATAACCTTTCTGATGGTCTAGATTGATATCTTGCTAAATATGAAACAGAAGCACACAAATCAGGTCTTGAACCTACTACAGCATACATTAAAGAACCTATACAAGCTCTGCATTTATGCTCTAAAGAGTAATCAACCATACAATCATCAAGATTAACATTAACTTCCATGGGTGGTTCACTAGTATTTGCTTCAGACATACCAAATTTTGTTAATATAGACTCTAAATACTCTTTCTGGTTAATATATAAACAGTCACTATCTTGAATAATATTAATACCCAGATATTTTAAATTTTTGGATCCTAGATCTTTCATTTTAAATTCTGTATATAACATTTCTTTAACATTATTTATCCTTGAATTGTCCTCACCCAAAATCAGTAAATCATCCACATACAACAAAATGTAAATACCATCCTTAAAATATAAACAATAATCACTTTCTGCTCTTTGAAATCCTTTACTTTTCATAAAACTATAAAATTTATTGTACCAATTTTTTGAAGATTTTTTAAGACCGTAAAGTGATTTATTCAATTTCAAGACATAATTTTTATCTATATTTATACCAGGTGGGGGCTTTAAGTATACAACATCATCGATTTCACCATGAAGGAAAGCACCTTTAACATCCATTTGATGAATTAAATAGTTCCTTTGAACAGCTAATGATAAAAGAACTCTGAGAGTTTGTAATTTCAAAACAGGAGAATAAATTTCATTAAAGCTACCTTCCTGTTGAAATCCCCTTGCAACTAATCTAGCTTTATATACATCACCCGCCTTTTTTGTAAAAATCCATCTACAATCAATTAACTTAACATCGCTTGGTTTTTCTACAACTTCCCAAGTTTTGTTATCCTCTAAAGATTTAATTTCCTCATTTACCGCTTCATACCACTTATCTTTATCATCATAAGAATCTATATCATTATACTTTTCTGGAACATTACCATTAGAACAAGACAAAAATGATGCCATTAATATATCACCTAAATCTGAATCATCAGTAACAAAATCTTGTAAATATTTTGGTTTATTTTTCTTTCTTTTTTCCCTAGAATTAACATTATCTGTATCCCTATCCTCAGGTTGTAATGATTCTAAATTATTATCAGAAATTAAAATTTTGTCAGTACCATGGGTTTGGGTTTTATCAGAAATTAAAGGGGTGTTGGTCTTTTCAGGACTACTACCACCAACCTTCTTCCTATCCGAGATAGACTCTACACCAATACTAACCGTTTCAGGTGACTCTGAACATGTTTCTTCCCTAAACAATACATTTCGTTCTATGCATATCCTCCTTTTATTAGCATCCCATAATCTATATCCCCCTGGAGCATATCCAACCATTTTCAATTTCATACCACGAGGGTCTAACTTCATTCGGAGTTGTTGAGGAATATGGGTATACGCAGATGACCCAAATATTCTAAAATTAGATACATTAGGACGTCTTCCTTCCCACATTTCAAATGGTGTAACATTAAGAGAAGCAGTGGGACTACGATTAGTGACATATACCGCATATCTTAGAGCCTCACCCCAAAGCTCTTTAGGAAGCTGTGAATCTAACAATAACGCACGCGCCTTTTCAGTCAGAGTACGATTCGTTCTCTCAGCTACTCCGTTCATTTCAGGATTATATGCAGCAGTATACTGCAATACTATGCCCTTTTCATCACAAAAAGATTTAAAATTTCTAGAAATATACTCACCACCATTATCTGACTTTAACTTCAATATACCATGACCAAAATGATTACTAGCATAATTATAATAAATCTTGAAATATTCAAAAACTTCAGACTTGTCTCTTAATAAGTAAACTGCGGTGAAGTGGGTAAAATCATCTATGAAAGTAACAAAATATTTATACCCGTCCCACGTAGAAGGGCTAACAGAACAAACATCGGTATGTACTAGTTCTAAGGGTTTCCTAGCCTTATACATTTTCCCATTAAAAGGAAGGCGTGTAATATTAGCAAGTATGCATGATTCACAATGCTTATTTTCTAAATTTTTTCCTTTCAAATCAGTTAAACCATCAACCATATTTTTATTAACTAAAGTTTTCAAACTACTATAGCCTAAGTGAGAAAATCGTTTGTGCCAAATTTCTACTAAATTATCATTGGTGTCTGATTTTGCAGCATAATAACAATCATTAAATATCACTTTAAATTCTACAAAATAAAGGGATCCTAGTCTATGCCCAACCATAAACAATTCATTGGTTTGTGAGAAAACTTTAACTTCCCCTTCATTGAAGATGATCTTTAAACCATGCTTTTCCATTTTGGAAACAGATAATAAATTTTTTCTTAATTGTGGTACATAATACACATCATTTAATTTAACATTAACTTTAAAATCACTTAAATAACATTTAATTGTCCCTATACCAACAGCTTCTAAATCAACACCATTTTTGGCAGCTGAAATTATAATTGGCTTATCCAGTTTACAATAATTAAAGTATAAATTGATGTCATTTACAAGATGAAATGAACTACCTGAGTCTATAACACATTTAAAACTATTCTTATTCTGCTGTTCAGTGTCAGCGCTAAAGGACATAAAACTTACAAATTTGTTACCTTCAGTATTTTCAGTGCCTGTAAGAAATGACTTTCCTCTACCTCTCCCCTGGGTCTGATGACGAGTTGCCTTATTGTCGTCTCGGCCTCCGTTGTACTTCCAGTCGCCACGTCCACGGCTGTGAAGTCTCCAGTCGCCAGTCCTGTGTCTTGCCTGCTGAGTGCTCCTACACTGAAATTTTTTGTGTCCGGGGCGTCCACATCCATAACACAAAAAGATTGAAGAATCAAGGGATTTGATCGCTCCTCTGTTCCGTTTTTCCTCTTCTCCAAGCAGTCTGTTTTTCACAAAGTCCATTTTCAATTCTTCCACAGTTTCCAACGCCGTGATAATGCTTTCATAAGATTTCGGCATGGATAGTAGTAAATAGTTAACCTTTTCTTCCTCCGAGAGCTCACTGCCAGCATCCCCGAG
>NC_052117.1:8581161-8588690 GCF_012273895.1 Zerene cesonia
ATTGTTGGTATCATTTATAATTTTCATCAATTAATAAAATCAAAATCTCCCATTCCAGTGTTCAGTAGACACAGTGGTCGCAGCTGAATTCCATCCGCTAGACAAAAACCAAATAGTGACCTGTGGCAAAGGGCACATCGCGTTCTGGACGCTTGACGCGTCCAACGTGCTCTTTAAGAGGATGGGCATTTTCGAGACACGGGATAAACCCAAATATGTTACTTGTCTTGGGTTTAATCACAACGGTAGGTTTGAACTTTGTTAAGTAAAGCTTTTATGCATTATAGTTGCAATTGAGATCATCTAATCCACTCATTGTTAGCCATAAGTGTGTGGTTACAATGAAGACATTTAAAATTGCTCTAATTTGTTGTCTTATTTAATTAGTCTCAACAAAACTTCAAAATTTAATAATTTAGTTATAATATTATTTTATTATAAACAATAGTGGCACTAGTATACTGCCTTGGCACACCAACTTAGTTAATAGTATAGCCAAACTAATGCGTTAGGTTTTCATTAAAATATTAATTTCGTGATTTTAACGCACTGTTTCCTGTTTTGGAAAAAACACTTACCGCTTCACTACATAGTATAAAACAAAGTCGCTTTCTCTGTCCCTATGTCCCTATGTATGCTTAAATCTTTTAAACTTCAAGATAGAGTGATTCAAGAGGAAGGTTTATAATAAAATAACATCTATTAAACTACTCTGAAAAACGCGTGCGAAGCTGCGGCCTAGTATTATAAATTTAACTTAATACATTCGTAACTGCAACGAAGGCGAATGCTTTTGCAATGTCAAAAATAATAGAAACTAATTGTTCTTAAATATACAAAATTTCAGAGAAAAATTAACACATTTACTCTGACATTTCTTTTGACAAAATGTTGGTACATATTTCACCACTACCGAATTGCGTTACTTGATACTTTGATCAAGGTACCTTTTTCACGTTATTCGATGCCTAACGCATTAACCCAGCTATCCGTTAATCGGACAAAGTTATACCTCTGCAATGGAATTCGTGACACAGGCGACGTAATATCCGGCGACAGCAACGGCAACCTGACGGTGTGGGGCCGCGGCACCAACACCATCAGCAAGCTGGTGCGCGGCGTGCACGCGGGCGCCGTGTTCAGCGTGTGCGCGCGCAAGGACGGCGCCGTGCTCTCCGCCGGCGGCAAGGACGGCCGCCTCGTGCTCTTCGACGCCGACCTGCGGCCCGCCGGCGCCGAGACCGTGGTGAGTGCCCACCCTGTGCATTGCAAAACGTTTGGACGTTTTGGCTATATCAATCGATAACGCTGAAGTAGTTTCTGACGCTACAAGTATAATGGACAGATATGCCCAAAAAATCAATTTCCATATACCCTCACTTGCTTAGAAGCACGATCAGAGCGACTGACTTAAATAATTTTCATATATAATGTCTCTTTAACTTATATGCTAAAAGTGACAAGTTGAAACATGAGTCGTACAAAATTGTCACCCCAACCTCAAAACTATCAACCTAACAAACGTACCATAAGCACCGTCCCCACCGCTACAAGTGTCCGCGTGCGCAGATCGAGGGGCACTACGGCGGGGTGCGCGTGGTGGCGGAGGGGCGCGGCGCGCAGCTGTACATCGGCACCACGCGCAACTGCATCCTGCACGGCGACCTCGAGCTGGGCTTCACGCCCGCCGTGCTCGGTGAGATGCTCTTCCTTATCCGGCTCGAAGGATCGTTGTTCCTCTCAGCTCGCTAAGTACACTTGGGATGTTGTGTGACCTTATACGAGTTATTAACTCTGTACTATCAGCTTAACTGGCTTATAAATTTCAAATTAAACATTTTAAGATGCAAAGATTTAAATACAGCTCGAAAGACCTTTTTTTTACCATTTTCATACACTTATTTCGCGGAATCTTCCGCTGCAACGAATCATTGTATAACAGTAATTTAATTTCATTTACTTAGTACTGTAAACTAAAAAATATACGTGGTGTAAAAAAACTTCCAAATTTATTTACCTCAATAGTAGCGACTATTGGTTACGGGAATCAAGAAAAACTATTTAATCAATATTGCTATTATATAAAATTGACTAAATCGACAATGCTATAATGTGTTTTGAGAGATTTGTTTATGATTTTTAAGAGCGTAATTATACCATCTACAATATAATATGTTAAACATTGCAGGCCACGTGGATGAAGTATGGGGTCTAGCCGCTCATCCAACCTTGCCTCAATTCGTATCTGGCGGTTGGGACAAGTTACTGCAGCTGTGGGACGGACTCAGCCATTCTACTGTCTGGAGCAAAGATATAGAGGTACGTGAATTTTACATTTCAGAACTAAAAATAGCAGAGTAACTTCTGTGTATCAATAAAGCGGCGTGTCACAGGGTTCTGTTTTGGGTCCTTCGCTATGTGTATTATATAACATTGACTTAATTGCACTTTTACTTTTATAACAGTCAAATGCTTTTTGAATGAAATTTACCTACACACACCACCCCATTTATTAAGATATTCAACAGCTATCTCAATGAATGATAGCAGTATTTCAAAAAAGTATAATATTGTATCGATGGACGCCTTTGTTGAACGTTATAATTTTTTTTATCAATCTAATTGCTTATTCAAAGCATTTGATCATATACTATAAAATTAGCTATATTCGATTTGTTGCTTCATTTCAAAAATCAATCTAGCATTTGAATGCAATAAAAGTAATTTGCTTCGGTTTGACTAATTGTGTCCCGCGTGCGGCGCAGGAGCGCGCGCAGAGCTGCGCGTGGGCGGCGGACGGCGGCGCCATCGCGGTGGGCTGCGCCAGCGGCAAGTGGCTCGTGTTCGACCCGCTCTCGCGGGACCTCGTCGCGCAGCACCAGGACGGGTCAGTGCGGCTCATTGATTACTAAAAAATATTATAAAAAATCTATAGTGATGTTTTCTGTCAGATGGCCGCGCTCACGGTCTCTGTTTTTCCTCCCATCATGATCCTTATCTAGATCATGATCATCCTCGTGATCTAGGATTTAATTAAATAGCCTTTTTATCTCTTCTGTTTTAATGATATACCATTACTAACTTTCTTATTCTTTAATCAGGTAAAAGTGAATCAAACACTGTATTCATAATGTTGTCATTCAATATACAAAAATGTAGCTTTTTTTTTCAATCCGTTTTACTTGAAATTAAATCAATATTCAATTCATTCCAGCACGGAGCCAATCCAGACCATCCAATATTCACCAGATAACAAGATGGTGGCCATCGGTTCCCGAGATAACTTCATCTACATATACCAGGTCGATGACGACTGTACTAGATACTCGAGACTCGGCAAGTGCTTGGTGAGTTACTGAGCGAGTGAGTGAGTGACTTAGTGAGTGTGTGAGTAGCTTAATGAGTGAGTGATTGAAGAACTTTGTGAGTGTGTGAGTGAATGAGTAGCTTAGCGAGTGAGTTAGCAAGTACGAATAATTTAATGACAATTGAGTTACTGGCTGATAGTGACGGAGGGACTGAGTGACTGAGTGACTGACTAAATAACAATTTTTGCGACTGAACGGTAATTTGCTAGCTTATGACTTATTGACTTAAAGAAAAATTAATAAACTTGATATCTTGAAGCATTTAAATAAATGAATGATAAACCAAGTGATATCAATGGGTCCCATATTAGACAATAAATTGTAATAACTAAATACATCGATTATAATTTGCAACTCATACATATAAAACCATTATGATCGATACTTAGAATATGAAGCCCAAGAGTTGTTTGTATGTACTCTCTAAGCTCAGGATCCACTGGGTCGATTTCAAAAATCCTTTTGCCATTTGATGTGTACATGATCCCTGAGTGCTAGGCTATATGTACCATAGGTGAAGCCGGGGCCTACCGCTAATATTTTATATATTAACGTGGTATAGAAAATATGTTTTACATCAAAATTGATTTTCACGCCTCACTAGTGTACGGAAAGAAAGCGTAGACGGGTAAACTAACTAACTTATAGATGTGTAATGTAGGTTCGCTGTATGAAATAACACACAACACACTTACATGTATAATCATTAATGAGACAACCGATCTTAATTTAATGATAGTATTTATAAAAGATCAAACGTCTAATTGAGAAAAAATTTCTAAATCAGAGATATACTCGTAACATTATGTAAACTCATATAAAGTCTTATAAACTCTAGTTATTATTGATAATATTTTGTTTTATTATTACAAAATGACAGTTAAAATTTTAACCGACTTCAAAAAGCGGTAACGATTTGTGAAGATTAATGTTTATTTCTATTAGAATGTGCGTATTCTCATTTTTATATGTAATTGTGTTGGAGTTAACAAGCTTATACCATCAGTATTGATTTTAATATTAAATGTACTTAGTAGCATCTATATACGACCGTAAAATTGTAATCACCGTTAGGTTACAACACAAAATTATAATCTTCTAAAGATATAAATCTCAAAGGCGTCTGACTGACATAGTGATCCTATCATCTCAAACCACTGGCCCGATTGGGCTGAAATCTAAGCTAATCAAATCTCTAAGAAAGATTTTGATAAATCCTACTCCCAAGGGGATAAAATAGGAGAAAGTTTGTACCATGAAAATTTATTAAGACCGAGCGGGCGAAGATGCGGGCAACAGCTAGTTTGTCGATAAATTGAGAACCGCGATTTAATGTTTACAAGATAACGCGTTATTTTTCGATAGACTATAATCTGTCGATGTGAAACCGTAATTGTGAAATGGCTTTCGATGTCACGGGTTTATATAAAGTATGACTGATGATTTATATGAAGCCCTTCCACCTCATGACCGCCTCCTTGGCACAGTGATTAACGCGCGAACGTAGAACCGATGCGTCTTGGATTCAATTCCCGGTGGGGACGTAAAAAGAAAAGGCCTCGGTCAGGCAGGACACAGGAGGCTGATCACCTACTTGTCCGTAAAGAAAATCGATCTGTGAAACAGATGTACATAATCTAATCTATACCCCACTAGGGGACTTATATATCATTTTTATACAAAGTGCATAGAAATGGGCTCCATCAGCACTTTACGAACGTTTGGGACAATTAAATTCTCAGTATATTAAATAACTATGATATATTTATATTATAGTCTAACGAAATACTGTGTTAGATCGTAAACAAATATTACGGAACACGATTTTTCGATAGTGTGCAATCTCGCTAGTTAGTTTATTATCTAACGGTTTTAACAATTTAACGGCGACATAGTAGTAGTAGAAATGTAGCTTAGGCAATAGTTATATTGTATTTTGCTTGTAGTGTAGATGTAAACTAGAAGTTTTTAAACACTAGATAGAAAGTAGATTCATATAGTTTAATTGGCTTTCTTCGATTTATATATTTAAAGGAATTTCCGTGATTTATTTCTTTGAATCCCTGCTTAGATTTTAAATGCCAAAGTAACTATTTCTTTCTGCCTGTGTTTTTGTTACAGCTAACAATATTTATTTATATATTAAAAAAAATATTTTATACTTGAGAATTCCGTAGAAATGATATTTTAGTTTTTTTTTTTTTATGTGAGTTCTTATTACGTTTCCAAGATTTTAAATCCAAAATGACGATAATATATACTCTTTTTAAGAAAATACTAATCAAAACACTTTGCAGGGTCACTCGAGCTTCATAACACACTTGGATTGGTCTGAAGACAGCCAGTACATCAGAAGTAATTCTGGGGACTATGAATTACTTTACTGTGAGTGGACATTAACTTTTTCATTTTTTTTCTTTATAATCTAATTTAAATGGTGAAGGAAAACATCGTAAGGAAACCGGTGTGTCTGTAGATTAATACTTGGACACGTGACATCTGCCAACCCGTACTTGACCAACGTGGCGGATTGGTGCCTGAACCCTCACAAGTGCCATGTCCCAGCAGTGGCAATATATATGTATATGGGCTGAAAATCGCAGTAATTAAATTTTATGCTGTTTTGTTGGGAAAAATATTTTGAGTTAATCATATTAAATTATTAAAAAGAACCATATACACATTATTTATTAATTAAATAAAGTAATTAACACTAGTTGGAATAAAGTTTTTACTACAAAACTCGGCAAGAAGCTTTATTTTGGTACCTCCGCTGTAGGGAGACATCGGTGACCTTTATCAACCGATTTCAAGAAAGCAGCTGGTTTAGGATGTATAACTTTTTACGGGCGAAACGATTTACATGTATTTTTTTTTTTTATCTGATGCCTCCTCGTGATACCATTTAGTCAAATAATTTTATCTAGTCTTTGTGTAGTGTCTGACAATTTGAAGTGGTTTAGTTTTTTACTATGAAAATAATTATAGCAGAAAATAATCATTTCCGTTGTATATATTTAATTAATATATTCCTCCCCTCAGGGAACGCAACCACCTGCCGACAGATCACCAGCCCCACGTCGATGCGCGACGTGGTGTGGGCCACCACCAACTGCCCCATCACGTTCCACACGGTGGGCGTGTGGCCCGACAACGCTGACGGCACCGACATCAACTCGTGCACTCGGTGAGTTGTTGAACTTATGTGGGTGTCGAGCACGCTTCGGCACGAATTGGGCCAGCTCGGGAAAGTACCGCACCCCCACAGAAGACCGGCGTGAAATAGTAATAGTAGTGTATGTGGTATTATCATTCGCGCAGAGATGAATTGATTCTAATTTAGTTTTTTTTGTTTAAAAGGTGAATTATTCGGGAGTGTTCTTTGCTATGTTTGATTAAGAATCGAATCGATCTGGGTGGCTCGCCACAAAATGGCACATTAAATATTTTTAGACACTCCCTCGATATGAATGCCAAAAGGCCTAAACTAGTGGATTACAATTAAACTATGAAGATATTAACATTCAAGATGGCCGCTAACACAAAATAGCAGGGTGTTTTTTTTTTTGTTTTCATTTAAATTAAATTTACTTGTCATGCTTTCAGATCTCACGATAGTCGGCTGGCCGCTACGGGCGATGACTTCGGCAAAGTGAAACTCTACGCCTATCCTGTAACACAACCTAAGGTATATTTTTTATTTGCATAGCTCTTTGATATCATTTCTCGTCAGACCACTGCGGGGATACAGGCCTCTAGGGTTCAGGGTACGGCAATCTAGCCTTGAGCGAATTGATATAGATATCACACGCCTAAAATTTTTCTATACAAATATACTACTGTACTTATGATATAAAGCTGATGGGTTTGTATGTTCGAACACGCTAATCTCGTACTGGTCCCATTTGAAGTATTCTTTCACCATCTCAATAGCTAAAATCATCTCCAAGTAAGCTAGACATTAAATGTTATAAAACATATTGTATTAGAAATAAAAACAGTGCCAGTCCGGGTGGAGACGGGGCGATTAGGTTAGGGTAGTTTAGGAATAAATGTATAGTTTCTAATAAACTTTTTGATTAAACGAAACCACTTATATTGATTAAATTTATATTTAAAACTAAATTTATTACATGCCTTTATAGTCCTGTATGGGTATAT
>NC_052117.1:8589690-8611016 GCF_012273895.1 Zerene cesonia
AAAGTAATAAATGTTATTTGCAGTTAACAATTTTCTTTTTTCTTTATTACAATATTTATGGCAAGACTAGGTAATTACCTATGTACATACAGCTCAAAATTACTACTTTATATATATATATAGATGACTCAATTTAATAATCTGTTTATTTCCAGTCTCTCTGCCACCAATATGGCGGCCATTCGTCCCACGTCACGAGCGTGCGTTTCCTACCGGATGACTCCAGACTCATTTCCGGTGGAGGTCTCGATACAAGTATCATGCAATGGATCGTCGATTAAGTGCTGCCAGAACAAGTGTACTGGCAACATTGCTACACGGATAACTGGCAATGGATTGACTGGAAGAAAAAAAATTATCGGAGTGAATACAAGCATGGCGTAATGGATAGTTGATTTAGTGTTGCCAGAACACTTTCAATGTGTACTGGCAATATTGCTACATGAAACAACAGGCAACTTTGAAAGGATTGATCAACATCAACTGGCAACACTGAATCTATTACCTTTCACGGACTTACTAAAACAGGAAGAAATTGTCAGGAAGAACACGACTTCATCTTTATGCATCTGACAATCCTAAATTTGATGTTTTTAATAAATGTTACCAAAAATTAAGAGATAATTGGCAACAAAAATTTATCTGGCCTAATTTGTATCTAGTAACATTTGAGTGCTGTCAAAATTAACATATGATATTGTGCAGCTATGTGTCTTTCATTGTAATAATTGTTATATTTTGAAACAGGACTATTATCATAGAACGTCAATTGTATCGCATAGTGCTAAAATAAAAAAAAGCATTGCAGCATGTGAAATTCACAATGAACAAATTAAACTTAATAGAAGTTGACGTAATTTATAATAACCAAAACAAATTGAATAATGGAGAAAACATTTCTTAAAATAAAACACAGTTATTTATTAACTCGATTCTACCAAATGGCCGAAATTTGATATTATTTTATCTTCTGGACCAATATTCAATCTTTATACTGAAAAATACACTAAATAATATGTATTTATGCACATTTAATACTTGTCTTTTGTCGACTTTGACTACGACATTGAAATAAAATTTTAGATATAGTATTATTAAAATCTTATAATCGATATTCGTTTGTTATTTATGTGCGTACAAAGTAGTTAATCGAATATATTTAATTAATCGGTCTAAATCCACACTGTAATTAATATAATTGGTGTTTATTCTATGTAACCGTTTTAGGGTAATAAAAATTGCGCTTCAGAGCTTATTATAAATAAAATTTACGGAAGCAAATCACTTGTATTGATGATTTTTATTGTTATGTTCACTTAAGTTATTCGTGAACTTTGCTTCCTTCTTATTTTATGTTGACGGTACTGCGAACCGTCCATATAACTAACGATATGTTTTTTTATTGAATATTGGAACATTAGTACAGTTAGCTAATTAATTTCGAGTACAAATTAATTTTTTGTCTGTTTTGTGGTTGTGATATTATGTTTCGTATTGTTTCTCGCAAAGGGTTGATAATCCGTCGAATTGATTTCCTACAGATAAATAAGAAAATTATTTACATTAGCAACACTGAATAATATAGTATTTTTACACTTGCAACTCTACGAATATTGTCAATTGTGATTTGAGCTTTTTGAGTGTATTTTTCTTAATGCATAATATTTGTAGCACTTTTGTCTGTTTTATTTAGAATAAGATTTACAAATTAGAATATTATTCTTTGTATTAATTAAGTTTTATGTGATTTATGGAAAACGAATTGCACTGCTGGTGTGTTATTGGCGTTAATAAAGTTATTTATTTTTAAGTTTTCCATGGATCAGGTTTTATAATTAAGTGGCAACATTCCTTATTTTTAGCATTTCTTTGTAACCTAGTCACGGTTGGTTCATTTCATCTTAATTATTGTAACTCTCATTGCGTAGTATAAGCACTAATATTGTATTTTTCTGTATATATACAAACATATATGATGGGTTTGTCCGTCTTTTGAATGTGCCTCTAATAAATACAATGTTTACTGAATATTTGTTTAATTTATATCTACATTACGATTAATGCAAAGTGCCTTACAGAAGTTATTGAAAGACTGATTGAACAATTACAGGAGACTAAGAACACAGAGTAATTTACCTTACCCTCTTAATTACTTAAATCTCTTAACATATTTAAGAATTAAACTGCCTGATGCAGTTGTCTACTAGTCTGTATCTCGAATGAGAATCACGCAAAAACTACTGAACGGATTTTGACGAAACTTGGTATGGTTATAGCATCCACACCGAGGAAGGATCTTATTTACTTACATCCTGTAAATCGATGCGATATCTGAGGGGGGAGGGGTGAAAGTCAATCTAAGTATTTATTGACAGCGGCAAACGAAGTCGCGGTTACAGCTAGTCTTTAACAATTTCACTGCTGATCCAGAAACTTTGTTCATCCTTTAAAACTTTTCGACATATCGTTATAAAGATACGTACAGTTCTTTAGGAGGTCAAACGGGAAAATACAAATACATTTCTTAACCAAAACAATTTATTAACAGAAAATACATATAAAACGAACAGTTTATAAATATAAACATAAATTGTTTTTCTAAACATTGCATTGGTAGCTTGGGTTTTTGGGTAGTGTTAATATGAAAATATATGGATATCTTCTTACGAGAAATCTTGGCTACGTTCTGTCGGTCAATTAATTTTATTTTATAATATAACAATTTTTACAGCGGAGTGAGCATATTATGGCAATTATACACTTATTCGATCTTCCTTATACTTACAGCAATATTTACTGCCGTTTATAGTACTTCAGATGGCGATATTCTATCAGCTTATAGAACTTTTACTAAATAAATTATCTCTGTCCGTAAAACAGCAACACAGGGGGAATTAATAAGTTTGTATTGATAGCAACACAGAATCATTCTACAGTCTATGAATGGTCTACTATATCAATTGTTCTACACTATTTGCTGATAATTCGAGCAGCCTCCAGGCCGCTTTGGGGTTCATCTCTTGCGGGTCCCTGCACAGCACCCACGCATAGTTGACCCTCATCACCTTATCCGGACTCCCTTCTATCACGTTATTCTTCGCGTCTCGCACGCACATGATTTGTTGCGATTGGAATGTGAGCACCAACACCGGACCTTGGTCCATCATCTTGCCCATAACCAGCTCAATATTTTCAATGTCTAGAATTTTCGAGTCCAGCCGGTAGCCCAGCTGCTTGCACTGGGTTATCGGAGTGGCCAGGATGTTGTAGACTCCCTCGTAACACCAGTCCTTCAGGATCTCCAAGTCACCTCGGACCATCGCTTCCAGAATGTTCGGTATGATGTCGTTCGCGCAGTCTTCCAGAAACTTCTGTGCGGTGAAGTTGGGGTCGATTTTGCATATTTCCGTGAGTGTTTTCGATAGCTCGGTCTTTTCGAAGAGGTTTCCGAACAGGCTGCCGACCTTTTCAGTGACGAAACGGGCGCCGCGTACCACGGGGTTCTCGGATTCTTCGTAGCGAATTTTCCAGTCTAATACCTGAAATATTCAATTTGCTAATAAATATGATTAGCACAACAAATGCAAGTTATTCTGAACTAAATAACTGGACTTCGACATGAAAATAAAAATAATTTTGTAAATTCAACTTTTTTCCTCGTTATTCCTGAAAGCCATTTAGTTACAACTAGTTCTAACTAGGTAAAAGGTGTTCAAACGAAAAACCTGTTTCGACTGCAGCATACATACCTTGTTCACATACTGGTTGTTATTTTTGAAGTCCTCCCACTGCTGGTAGAACTTCGAGTCCTTGTGCAGTTCGACGCCGACCGTTTCCGTATCCGGGGCAAACGTCCTCTCTTCTTCCGCCACCTGAGCAAAACGATACAATATTTATTTTTTTATTGCACACTTGCTGTTCGCCCCGGCTTTGCTCGTGGTATATATACAGACTATGTCACTCAGTGAAGTTGCAGCTTTCTAATCGTGAAAGAAATTTTAAAATCGGTTGAGTAGTTTTTAAGTTTATCCATTACAAATAAACAAACAATCAAAAATACAAATTCTTCCTCTTTATAATATTAGTGTGGAGAGTGTAGATAAAACAAAATATAGACAAGAAATTGATACTGCAATGATAGCACACGGGGCAGTCTTGTCACGGAGTGATTTCTACCAGGCAACCATTGGTAGAAGTTAAAAATAATTTCTATTAATATTATATTATCTAAAAGCTTCGGCAAAAGTAATAAAACATACAGACAGGCATTATATGCTTAAATGTATGTTAAATCTCAATCCCAATGTTGAATACATTTTAGTTTGAATTCCTTCGCTTTTATTTTAATTATTTAATAATAATAATAAACAATAAACAATATTTATGTTTATTTTTCTGTTTGCATGTGTGTTCATAAGAATAAATGCTCTCTTTCTTTTACCATGTGAGTAATAAAATAAATAAGCTAACCTCAACACGTTTCCTGAGCGACGCAGGCGAAGTATACACACGACCCTCGAGACCTCGTGGCGACATTTCGTTCTTCACAACTTCTGTAGCCTGCGATGTCATAAATAATAATAAATATAAAAATAGTAGCTGTTAGAATAAGTTGAGAGAAAAGAAACTCTTTTCGTTAGAATAAGTTGAGAAACTCTTCGGGTATATCAAGACACACCGACGCACGCACATAGACGCACACACACATACGCTGTGTGTGTGTAGTTAGAGACTTCTAACTTATTGATTTTGAGAAACTTAAAAGTTTTTAAAGTAAAAATTATGCAAGTTTTTAAAGTGTTTAGATAGGCAATGGTAGACCAAATCCGAAACTGAAGAATAAACGTAAATGGCGACAGTGGCATTATAAAATTTGTCTTTATATAGAACATTTTTTTTTTTATTACCTGTGAAATGGTCCTGAAAGCAGTTGTCTGTCCAAGCTTCTGACTTTTATCGGCAAAGCTCTCCGCAGCACCCTTTGCTGTCTTCGAAATATCTTCTGTAAACTTTCCTATAAGATTCAGTAATATTATAAGAATGGTATTCAATATTGTAATAATAATTTAAGGCTTATTGTTCTTAATAATAATCCTATTACAACATACTTGTGCATAATGGGTACATACTTGTTAAAGTATTCTATTTTAATTTTACTCAATAGCTTCAGAATGAACGGGGAGGGAGAGGAGGGGGGAGGTAATTTTTTTCACACATTCATGCCCATTTAATTGACTCAACCTAAAGCCCAAATCTCGAAAAAGGGGACACAAGTAAAACCACACACTACTATGTATATATATATATATATAATAACAACTTTATGATGCTACAGGTTGAGTTTACATTTGGTAGAACTTTCTGATTGGCAACATAGCACTCTTACACTAATGCACTACCCACTATAAAGAGCAGGTGGTCTTTGTTGCAAGGAGGCGGCAACATTATATAAAAGGGAATACAAAAAAGATTCAATGTAAAAGACAATAGTGGATCATCTATTTGATAAAATCATAATAAATTGACCTTTGTACTTTAAAGTAAATCTTGAAGAAATGCAAAAGTATAAATTTAAAAACAGTATGGGTTAATTTGATTTACAATTTTGCATTTTTATTATACTAGCAGGCAGTCCTGCTTCATCTACAGTACATATAAAGCCTGATCAAATACACATTCAACTGTAACAGAGTTTTAAAATTGGTCCCTTAGTTCTTCAAATTAGTGTGCTCAAACAAAAAAACTTTTCTGCTTATTTTATTAATATGGATTGAATGTTATATATGTGATTGTGAATGATGGATTACTTCAATGAAAATTATTAAGTCATGCATTGCCATAATTATAGCTAAGTTTGTTTTCATCAACCTTAGGGTAACAAAAGTACTAAAATCTATAGTTTGTGGTAATAAATTCTATGACATTTGTTATTTAAAAATTTTAATTCGAACTTATCTAATCCAGGACTAGAAGCAATTAACAGCATCAACTTCTAGTAATTGTTTTAGCAATGATTTATGTTTTAGCATTGATTTATGTTTATACATTACTGGTGTTTTCTAATGTCAATTAAAACTAGAAACATCAGTTGTAGACATTTTTTTGATAAATAAAGATTGAAACATTCTTACCAGCTTTTTTGGCAATATCCGTTTTGCTGGCCTCTTCAAATACATGCCCAACCTTTCCCTTAATTCCTTCCAATGTCTCTTTCAACACCTCTGAGCTTTTAGAAGCCTCTGACTCTACAGCGTGGAACTTTTTTCTCGCCGCCTGCAGGGCTTCTGAATTTTCCAACTTCTGAGCTTCTTCCCTGAATTTTTTTATATTCTCTTTCATTTCCTTATTTTTCGCTATGTCTTCTTTTATGTTTTCTATGATAGACGAGAAAAATCCTTTGCGAGCTGAGTAGTGGCGGCATTCTTGAACCGTATACTATAATAATACAGCACAAATATGAGGAAATGTTGAACTAAGGACGATGATGTAAAGATAAAATTGCTTGTGAAAATATACCTGGTCTGATTTAACACTAAGTACAGCTGGCTTAAAATTCACTGGTACTGCGCTTTTCCAACGTGCAGGACTATATAATACTTGCCGACATGAGTGCTGTAATTCAAAAAACAAATTGAAACTTCTAACATACATAACCTCCACTTCAATATACATTAATTCAATATTATGAATATTACCATGGTTGAGCTTTTTGTTTATGTATTTCTGAATGAACAATTATATTTTGTTGTTCACTTTTCTCCTTTAAAATATAGTCAGGAAATAAAAATACAATAAATTCATACAGGCTCCATAACCAAATTTTATAACCTGACAAACTGATAACTGAAATGACATTTGACATAAAATTTGACGTCTCTGGAATTGTCTTTGTACAAGAAAAAGGAAAAGTTTAAATGATAGCTATGGATGCAAGGTTAGTTAAGGTACATTGTTTTAATTTGTTAATTTTAAAAACACATCTATTAATGTATCTTGTTATAAAATAATGTGTTTATATGTTTGTATTAGGTATTCTACAAAACTGTAAATTAATGAAGAGGTATGAATTAAAAAATATACATTTGTTCAATGTTTACATAGACAATAAAAAGTTTGAAAGCTTCCGGTTATCATTTTTATTTTTAATTGTTGTTAATAATACTTGGCGTTATAAAATTTACTTGTATATTCACGAGACTTTCGAAATCAAAAAATTAGCAATGTTATATAGATTTCATCAAAATTATTCAGTTATAAAACATGTGATGTTATTTGTTTCTCATTCAAAAAAGTGTTCATTTCCGGTGTGAATGTAGTTTCAGAAACATATGAAAGTGTGCATTTTCATTTATTTTCTGTCGTCATTTTTAGCCACGGTATCGTGTGCGCGTTTGTAAAATTGCAGATTCGTTTTATGTTCGTTCTTAACTGGTTCCGAACCGTGGTGTACACACGCGTTTCGTGATTATTACGTGGATTCGGGACTTGCCAGGCGCATCGTCATAGGGGAAGGTATATAACTACACAATATCGAATATCTTCAGTCCATATTTAAGTACTTATATAGGTACATAGGTGTTAGGAAGTAGATACCACGTTTTCGCCAGCTGGTGCGTACGTTTCGGCTTAATAGTTTAGATGGAATAGCCTAAAATTTACGTTGTACTGTGATAGAATTGTGCTGAGAGTGTACGGTGAAGTTAATATTGCATTGTGGCAGGTTGGTGTGGCCGACTCGCAATTTCCTGGTGCAAGTTTCGCCGAAGGATCAACAATTAATCCCATCAGTGAGCTCTCGTCCAGTGGGGCGCTACCGTTTTATATGACTTTAGCAAGATTTACAGGTGAGCTATTTTAATAAGCTGCCAATCGATAATTTTTCAGGTTAACTTTGGCCCACATTTAACCCGTGTTTCCAATTAAAAATTTAAATTCCTCTATCAAAATGACTTCTTGTAATGAGATATGTGTTTGTTCAATAAAAATAGCTTTAATTTTTTTTTCAATTAAGCATTGTCAGTCATTAAAAACCACTTAAAATGTTTTTAAAGTACCAATCACTGCATTACAGTATTACAATACTGCACTGATAAATAAACCCACCCAGTAATGCTCTCAGGATTTCTTACATGAAACTTGTATGAATTACTAAATAAATACAGCATAATAAATGCAAAGAATCAGTAACTCATATATCATTCAAACACTAGCACTCTTTTAAACAATAAATTATTTCTTTAATGCGAATCACACATTAAGGGAATCCTTTTCAAAATTTATTAGCCAATTTTCTGGCTCAAAATGATCAAGTATCTTTGTAATGGATGATTATTTGATGATAATCTATTACTAATGGAACATCCCCGCTTCGGCCTCAGTATGTAGTATCCCTATGTAGTATCTGAGGAAATGCTGAGTGTTGTAATAACAACACTCAGCATTTCCTCAGATGAGCACGTTCAAACAAACAAAGTTTTCTCAGTCTAGCAAAGGTATCACAAGCAGCTGGAAGATTATAAAACATGTTAGCAAAATTTTGTGTACTCTGTATAAATTCTGCCCAAACTTGTAATTCACTAATACAGGTTATTGCTCAATCAATTATAGGCTTTGTCATTCTTGGTATCTTACTAACACATTAGGACCAGCTGATCATCGTGGCTCTTCATGGGTTTGATTTTCATGTTGTTATTGGAAGATTTGATTAATGAACCAGGGATCTTATGTAGACTCTTTTAGAAACTAAAGACTCAATGCTTTTTAAATGCTACTTATTCACAGTCACCTCTCTAGAAAGCTTGTTGCAAAGTGTTGTAATATTAACATAAGAAAAAAATTTGTTTCAAAAAAACTTATATAAAATCTAACAAAAAAATATGCTATATAGGATCTTAAATTTAATTTTTAGTTTTATAGCATTGAAATGCTTTATAAATTAGAAATTTTGAAAGAATAGAAAAAATTTGATCACGAGGCAGGATATATAGGAGGGATATATAGGATCTTGCTAAGAAGAATATTTGAGGAAAATATTGTTTGAGAATGTAATTGCCTTAATATAGTTTGTTTACCCATGTATTCCATATGAATGGAAATTTAATAATTTAATTTCATTGTATGCAAAAGCGGGCTACTGAGTTGGTGGTTCGCCTGATGGTAAGCAATCACCACTGCCCATGATAATATGCAGAGGGCCTCTGTAAATGCATTGCCATTAGAGATTTGCAAATGATTGGATTAAAAAAGGTATATTCTTTTTAAAGCTTTAGCCCCCCTACTCTATGAAAAATACTTCTATAGGTGTGGACACCTTCACCAGTGCAAGCTGGCCCAATTCCTGTGGGAGTTCTAGCATTATGTCTAGTCCCTTTTCTTTTTATTTCATTCTCATGGCTCAGCATAATATTGCAGTAAAGTTAATTTTATTAATATGCTCCAAATAAAAAAATGTCCTGTGCCTTAGACATTATATAAAATCAAGTAAAATACAAATACAGCATTCCCCAACATCGATATATAGTTTCTACTCAAGTTAGTGTAGTCTCTCAACTGAGTGGCCGTAAAATAAAACACATCTGACTGCACCCAAATTAAATCACATGAAAAAACATTATTCCCCAGCAACCACGTACCATATAAAAATTACACAAACGATACGTTCTCGATTGTCGCAATGCGGATTATTTTGTTACTGCACATATAACATATAAGTTAGTTTATCTATATTATTTTCCTCTGTCGGTTATTACGCGATACAACTTTCATAATATTACGTTACGCGTTGTTAAAGCCTTAATCTACGTCGACTGCCTTCCTTGTAATAAGAGCATTGCTTTGGAATGACTTATGTTGATCTAACGACTAATTAATAATGCAGAATATTTGTATGGAAATTTAATTTTTATCCAAATTGCATTAAACGAATTACGAAATGAACCAATGCTAAATGCCAAGCCAATGAACGTACTTATAACATTTTAATAGCTCTAGAAGACTGGCTTAGACGGGACTTTAATTAAACCGCATATTCTGATAAGGCATTTATTGGAAACTAATCTGAAATTAATTATGCTCTTTGACCATCTAGTGATTGAAGCGATACCACTCGTCACGACTAATTGAACAAAAGTGCAGTCGTTAATGGAAAAATCTAGATTTTCCTCTGTAAATTTTATGGGAATTATGGTGCAGTCATCCGTGAAAAAATCGAGATATTTATTGGTTTTACCACTGTAAACTTATGGGAAAACTAAAATAAATATTAGGTTAATTTTTGTTATATTTCTCATCACTAGTACCGATTGCATACTTATGCTAGGTTTCATACCACTGCAATATAAAATTTATGAGTCATTGAACGTTTTGCAGTCTGGATGTCTAACGCACATCGCAGCCTCCACGGCGATCGATAGTCATTTCACAGTGAGTTGCGATATAGGATTACCTCTTCCATTAGGCCGCGTTGGAGTGGAAATTCTTTATTGAATCGGAGCCTGTGAGATTTAATTTTGTCCTCTAGCGGGAGTATGATTGATTTTATATCCCTTTACATACATATATGGCATACATTAGCGACTATGCTACCTGCCTACTGTCGTTTTGTACATTTATTTTATAATAAACTCGTTGACTTTCTAATTTGTTTATTTGACGCTTTGCTTACAACAACTCACACAATCTGCATAGATTATTACTTTTTTTTAATATGCACGTTTAAACGAGCGATGGAAATTATTATAGAAATGGAACAGTAAGCTTATGTTTCAACATATCCGAACAAAAAGCTAGCGAGTTGAAAAGAATTTTTTTAAATCGGTTTAGTTGATCTAGAGTTTACCTACTTGTAACGTCACACGTAATCAATCGTTCATAAACTTCCCTCTAAATAATGCTTTACTTTATATGTATAAAATTCTGAAGCTCTAAAGGAATATAAAACGGTGTAAAAAAATAAATACAAACCTAGTAGGTACACTTTTAAACGAATTTGAGTTAAAACAAAAGCGTTGGTAACTAGTTAATTTCTACACGCGCACCTTTATAATAATAAAACGTTATCATCATTAATTATAAAATGTGACCTCCATCCGCATGTTTGATGTACTTAATACGTCAGCATTTTTGTACCTAAAAAAAAAACTTGCCGATTATTTTCTAACGTTTTTTACCGTTTGCACGTTGATAGTTGCAGGCCACGGTGGCCGCATTTATTTTTAGCTCTGTTTCTTATCACGGTTTGTGTGGCTGGACTGATACGTCATCCGATTATTTTCAACGGCAACTGTAAAATTAGTTTGATCTTTATATTTATCATCTTTGTATGCATCAGTGTCTGTCGAGAGCGGCTTGCCTATAACTATCATACTAAATTATACTTAGGTCGCGTGATGCTGACATCAAAGTAATGCTAACCTAATTCTAGGAATCTAGGCTACAACATATCTGGGTGTAAAATTCCGGCAATCGATTTAAAAGTTTCTCTTTGTAGAGTAAAGTTTACTTCGGTCTCCATTTGAAGAAAACTCAAATGCCTTAATATACCTATATACTCGCGGGCCTATACGCTATGTATCGTACTACAACTAATTTGTCATTGGTTTGATTTGTCGTCAACAAGATCAGTCTAAAAATTTAAAGCTTAAAGCTTAATGGTTTCCAATCCGGATGAGTTACAATACCAACCACGACCATTTCGTAACGTTTCGTAATATGCAATGAAATTATCATAAGGTTTCTGTCTTACATCATTATTGAAGGGTGTGTTTGTGTGTGTGGGTTACTGTCCCTAGTGACTGACCTAATTCAAAGTTAGAATGAAACATCTTGTTCCAAAGGTCCTTTAATTATTGAATCTCACAATACACTACACGATCAACCAAGTATCATAGCCACTATCGCAACATCGCCTCGACCGACGTTGCGAGCGTATTTCGCCGAAACAATGTTATGTCACTGAGGTCAACGCACTCGCCTTTCTCGTCTAGCACACAAACCTCATTCCACCCCCTCCCGGCCCCGCTCGCGGATGATTGATCGACGGACGCTGGCCATTTTTCATTACGAGAATCGTACTGATATAATCTGGTAGCGATGGGTTTGTCTGGATGAGACTGGAGTAGGCACCGATTGGTTTAGAGCAAAATTCAATTTTAAAAGAGCATTTTTTGTATTAACATGCATTAATTTGCACTTAAGATACTGAGATAGTTCTCATCCAACAGATATTATGTTAGTGTGTCTTTATGATTGTGCGTTTGTTTGGTGTAAACACAATTCGCTCAGTCTGTGTTCTGCATCTCGTCTGTGTGCGCAAATTTGTGAAGTTCTACCGAGAACTCAGGGTTGATGGATTCTAACGGAAAAACGCTTTTAATGGTCCTTGCAATGCAAGGGATTATTTATATCCAATAAATGTATTTTATATTAAACCATTATAGCAATGACTGAACATGATATCGGAAATGGTAGTCAAATGTGCGAGCTTTCAACGCTGTCCCAATAGTAAAGATTAATACAATGATATCGCAATGTCCGATAACATTTGATAGCACTGAGCAAATGTTCGGGTGACGGTGGCGCGACGCTCGAGAGATTTGCTTAGCGTAGTCTGTAGCTACTGTAGGTACATTCACTTGCTATGTAACACACTTGACATTCACACAATTTGTACGGTCCTGCGAGCAGACACATTTTATGTAATAGCTACAACGATTCGAACATAGATAACTAACAGGTAACTTGAGGTTGTTTTTGATCATTCGAATGCACAAAAATAATTTAACCTTATTTAGTTTTGTCCCTATGTAAATTACAAACGGGTCTTTACTACATAAATTTGCTTTACAGACTCGATAAATTATTCAGGCCAAGTAAGTACCCTAATTGAGATATAATTATGTCAAAACTATGAACAATTGTACAAATATGTCAGAGATATAATATATCTCATCGCTTACGTTGTAACTACTAACAATGTTTCAATGTTCCTTCTGATATGAATTATCAGTGCAGTATTTGCCTCGGGCAGCTACAATATTGTCAACGATTTGTATGTATACAGTGTCATCGGGAAAAGAAAGAATTGAGGTCGACTATCCATTTATATTAATTTTTTTTTCATTACTAGTAAATATTTGACGAGTCGATAAAGAATTTATAAATGATTTAGCTTATAGCAAAGGTCAAAGAATATATAAGAATCAGTCCAGTTTACCCTGCGATTAGCGCGTTCAAGCATACAAACAAACAAATTGTTTAGCTTTATATACATATTTACAGAAATAGAATGGATTCATAAATTGTCTTCAATGGGTATACGCAGTGCTTTTAACCTTATTGCTGATTTGCTAACTATTGTTCTCATAGTAGCAACGTATACATATACTAATGGATCAAAGATTGGGATTTCTTTCCTTCGTGACTCGGCTAAAATTTCCGCAATGATTGATTACATCCGTCCATCATAAATAAACTAATAGCCCTTGTAGACAAACGTTAGATTAACTTCGGAAAGTACGAGATGCTCTATTGAAAATTGCATTAATAGCACGCCTTGTTTGTCTGATGAATCATTGCACGATCAAACGATATATCCGATGACCGCGTTGCTTGAACCAGTTGTAATTTTTAATCAATTTCTATTAGGCCATTGTTGAATCTGGGCACAAAAATATTGCATTCGGTTTAGTAGAGCGGAATTCAGCGCGCGACCCATTTGACCCTATGCCGGCCGTAACTTTGCGATTCGCGCACGGTTCAACGACCTCGGCTTTCGAATGCTGTGCTTGTTTATTATAATATACATATAATAAAGTGTTGCATCTATGTCTTCAACTACAATAAAACAACAAATCTCAACTGTGTCATGGATTCGATTCGATTCGATTCGATTTTTTACGACTTAGCTTAAAGATAGTAGTGTCATTTTGAAACGGTAGCTTGTCTTGTAACGGTTAAAAAGATCAAAACTGTTAGCTGAGCTGAGTAATTAATAATGCCATGTTAAAAAAACACACCCCACTCACAGTTTCAATCGAAATATCCCTTTACGTGCATAAACATACTCGCGAAACGCGTACCCTGCATGGCAATGCACGTATCGGCAAGATCTAGCCATCATGCATCTTCTTTCTCACTGAGTGAGTCACTTGGGAAAAACTTCAAGGCCTAACAATGCAGCATTTTATGTGGGCCTTCTGCATACACGTGTAGATATCGCCAAATAATCTTCAGCTTTTTTATAGACCGGACTCAATTTGTTTTGCTTAATTTTAGCAGCGATAAAGTTTATTGTGCCACTGCACTAATAGGCAATGACGAAACTATAGACTAAAGTTTCGAGACCTTACAAAATAAACGACTAGGTAATTATTAGCCTTTTTTGATGAAATTATTTTTAAATGAGTTTTCAGCGAGTATTCAATAGATTAGCGATAAGTTGCCTATGCAAGCAAATATGCTGTGTCAATTGTATACAAAGGATGATTAATTCATTACTTTCGTCGTCAGAAATCAAAACTACTAACTATATTCTCAATTATATACAGACGTTAATTTGTTATAATAATAGTTGAATATATTCGCGAAACCGGTTAACCTAATTAAATGGAGCTAGACGAAGCTCTTACGCATATTTAATAAAACTTGCGGTCAAACAAAGCAAAGCATCTGAAAGGAGCTGAAGGCTCTACTTACTCAGAAAATGATGAATGAATGATGCAGTCCATCAGTCCATATGCATACTGCACGACGTTAACAGAGTTTACGAAATTGAAATGACTCGTGGAACTAAGACTTGATACTGAATTGACGTATTTTTTAAATTTATGTGCGTATTACGGTATGAATTAAAAAGAATAAGAGTTGAGGGCTGCTTAGTACTTCTATTAGATTGTTAACGGCTGATAATTAGATTGATATTGTTTTCATTTCATTCAAAAATTAACTTTCGAAACTATTTCGAACATGGTTTCCAAGAGTCTTAATAATTATTTAATGTAAATTTTGTTGTGTACATAAAGGTCCTTTCAGCTTGTTAGGTATCCCACTCTGGCTGTGGTATATATAGAGCGATTTTTTGAATCGTCACTCAACCTGGCAGGCTCTAGCGGCAATCGATAGCACGGCGCACGCGCGGTCGCCTACGCTAACCCTTCCCACTTCCCGGCTAGCGTGTCCTGGGGAGCCTGGATGCGGAATGATGGCATCGAACGTTTTCGATTTCTAGAATGTTCTCGTCGATTCGCTTTACGCTATTTTTGTACCGTCTTATCGTGACCTACAATTGTGTTTACATGTTAATGATCTATAAATATTTGTAATTTTTGTAACTTTTTCTTTAATTAATCATCCTTGTTACAATGTTTTTTAAATTAAATGCCAAAAAAATATTTTTCTATAACTTTTATCGTTAGGATGATGGTGCACTTATATAGTAGGTACATTATCATATTAGCGGTTTCTCGTACAGTTTTATTTCATTTACGTTCGCGTTATCGGAACGGCTTTTTAATAAAAAAAAAACGGTTGTAAAATATTTCCACTTTAATTGATTAGCATGAAATCGATTCGTGGTGATATGATTTCTTTAGCAACGGTAATGTTTTTATGTGTTTTCGTGTGTCGCGTGTTGCATTTTGTTAGTTTCCCACTGTTTTATGAGATTGAAGTCAACGTACGCGCCAAAATTTATTCTTATAATAATTATAAAAAATATATATTTACTGTTGGCTGTACGGCGCTCGTTTACATGCAAACATAATATCACACTAATACTACCAACCTCAGCATTAACTAAACTAATTATTACATTTGTTAATAAAAGTTGTATTATAAAATTGTACAATGTAAATACTGCTGGTATAATATCAACGTTCATTTAGTCACACTTAATAACCGAATATCGTTCGTATCCATACTATTATCTATTGTAAACGTCTTATAACAATATGACAAAAGCTTATAACTTTGTATGAACATGTAGTCTTCAGATGTACTGAGTACATGAAAGTAAGCTTGACGCGATCGCCGGGGCTATCCATGTTTTTTTATCATGCTACTGCTACTGCGTGTGGCAATTGTTTTAGCGTTGTTTCCTCGGTCGCCTCCGTCGATCGCCGCGTTAAAGGGCTCGATTAGCTGATGCCCGTGAAGCGAATGCACCTTGACACGTATGGTGCGAGTGAAACGTCAATCACGTCTCGTTATCGTTCCAAGAGCGATACTAGACGCGATAGCGAGCTATGGTTTCGTTTGTCGATGCGTGTCGCACTGTTTTTGCGATAAATAACTGATCCCCAGAACTTGTCTGTTCCTGAGAACAGTTTTGTATTTTTTCTTTTGATCTAAGTCTGCTGGGAAAGGAGTGTTCTACTTTTGCGCCTGCTTTTTGTTGCAAGGAAAATTATTGCATGGAACGTTTCTTTTTTTTTCATTTGTGTTTTCGTTCTATTTGTTTGTATTTGTTGGTCTCTTAAACTGATATTCGATACGAGCTCCACCCGCTCGATTCTTCTGTATTTAGGACTTAGGCTTCAAACAATCTTTGTACCAAATTTCATCCGAAACGGTTCAGTGGTTCAGGCTCGAAGAGGGGATAGACAGTTAATTTCGCATTTATAATATTTGTAGGGGTTGTGATAAATTTTAGAGAAGCTGGCTCTGTCATTTGACTTCTTTTGATGCTAAATAGAAATATTAATTTCAACTAAATATGTTTTAAGCCTACTACATCGGCACAGTGACACATATTTTATTGTTCATGTGCTGACAATGGAAATTATAAGCAAGCGTGTATTGTCAATAACGTGTAACTAGCGGAAGCCGATGTCAGGAGTGTGCCGGATGTTGGGATACTCGTAATATGAATATCGTTAGACAATGATGACATCGACATCGATTTGTTTGAAGTTGAAAAACGTTAGAAAAGTATCCGAGCATCTCCCTAAAATGTTTACTGGTAATTCGTCGGATTCTTAGTGTAACTATAGAGCATTTTATGAGCCCTTAAATTTACCATATTTTTTGTCCATGTATAACCCGGTTTTTTGTGGTAATTAATTAGTTTAATATTTAGTGACATATACCAACTATTACAATTTACAATCAACATATAAAATGCTATAAAAAGCTTTGCATCACAAATAGATAAGGGTGTTATGATAGTACAAGTCGATTGTAATTAGTACAGTGTATTTTTACAGTTTGATTGTTCTTCATTATCGTATTACAACTATTGAGCGGAGTGTTATTTTTATATTTTTATCCTAATCATTTGCATGTCACATTAAAATTAAATCAACAAAAATATGGAATTATTTGAACACTATCTGAATTCCACTTTGAAAAGAGCTGCCTCGTTTGTCTCTATTGTTTTAAGTTTTTCTTTGTTTCTTATGATATTTTTGTTACGTTTGTATACTATAGTCTTAATTATATTTATGCTTTAATTGTACTTTTTTGCGTGTTATTTCTTGTTTATTGGACTCCCATAAATATTTTCTTTTTCTTTCTTCCAAAATTCTATACTTTTTTTAGTGATCGTTTCGCTAGTTTAGTATGTAATTGCAGTCGCCTTATCTTGTTTCAACTGCATTATTTATACCGTACCGGCTCGTGCGTGCACCTTAGGAGCAATTTACTATGCTATATAATCTCACGCGATGCCCATCGTGTTAACACTTTAACTGGCTGTGTATTTAGTTTTTAATATACTGTATTCTCACTTCACTTGGTAATCAATGAATTTGAAATGTAGATGGAACACATCATTTTTTTATAATGTTTAAACGGCTTTGCTTAACTCAATTTAATTGCTATAGGCAGGTAGGTATACTTGTCCAAATACATTCTTATAAATTGACAAAACTCACGATATTTTTATGTAAATTAATGATTTTAATGTAACATTCTCTATTGAATCACTGGCAGTATTACAAAATTATATTAGGATTATTTTAAGAAAAATAAAAAATTACTCATACAAATATATACACGTTGCCTATTTCTCTGCCCTGACTATTAATACATCACCACACTATATATAAAGATATATTTCAACTAAAACGTGTAACATGAGATATCATTTAATGAATGGGAGTCGATAGAATTCTGTAACAAGGGCGTAATTGCTTTGTTTTACCATTCGATCGAGCCACTGCGGACGCGGAGACTTCCTGTAGCTACGTTGTTGTGATGTAAGAATGCGATACAACCGTCGGATAGCGTTGCATTGACATCCATGGAATGCACTGTAATGAGAAATTGGAGATATGTTTGTGATACAATGATAATTTTGCCTACAACGTGTATGTGGTAGTGTGAAGGCGTTGTTGACGACACGTGAATGACGATTGGCGATTGGCGATTGGATTGGAGCATAAAGGCATTTTTATTGCCCTGGTACGATGGAAGTGATCGGAAATTTAAAAACTAATATATATGTTATATGTATTTAGCAGCTAATCTAATTTACTATTTGTATCTAAGTAGTTGGCGATTTGTGATCATTTAATTCAAACTACTATATAAATTTAAGAACTATTGCTTTGTACTTAGTTATTTTAATTCTTTCGATGCTAAACATTACAAATATATCTCAGGTAATTCTTAGAATAATGAATTTTCTCATGAGATTCTAAAATTCATCCGAGTAACATTTGATTATAGTGTTCATAGCATGATATATTATAAAGTTTATCGACACTGTAGCTGGACCCCTGCATTGGCCGCGTATTTAACATTTTTGTCGCAAAATAGGGAATTTAACCGCAATGCGGCAACCCCTAGACGCGAGGTCATCATGTCACCACTCAGCTCGAGTGTTCTTTGTATTAAAAGTTTAAACTTAACCCGTGCTATTCGAAAGTGAAATTGATATTTTTCCCTTTTTCACAACATTCCACAATAGGAGACCATTGGAAACGTGTAGTACTAGCGGTCCGAACCGGCTTCGGTCATGGTACATGTCCAATTGTGAATGAACTTTTGCAATCGGTCCAGTAATTGATGAGATTGATGCGTTCTAACTAACACTATTCAGCTTAATATTATTAGCATTAGAAGTGTAGATTATATGATTAACATTTGACTGAATAAAACTATCCTTCTTGTAGAAAATATTTCATAAATAAGTTACGACGAGATTTGTTTTGTTATCAGCTACTTCCTTTTACTCGTCATTATCGCGCCGACGGTGACGTAGTTGCTAATAAAAAGTTCAACGTCTGCTGACGTCACAGAAGCATATACACTAAGTTATCCGCCTCCGCCTTGAAATACTGCTTACGTATGATTTGTCTATATTTCAACACCGTTTAGTTAATCCGTGCAATGTACTAAGGAATCATTTAAAGTAAAACAGGGTTGTAATCTACTCCCAGCAGCGTACGAGCGAAGAAGCGATAGTTAGACGGACTCTGTCCGGAAGATATAAATCTCCAGCTCTGAATACAAGGCAACCGAAAGTAATATACCATTTTACGACAACGCCGTTGTATGTGTGTGTGTGCGTGTTGTACATTCATGTTGGCCAATGAACATACGGCGTACCAAGGACGCTGCTTGCTATGTGCGCAATCTTCGCCGTTGTGTTTCCGTCGCGATTTTTTTCACGGCAATTTCAATTTTACCGTTTTCGTATTAAGCGCCGAATTGCCCATATTCCTATCCTTATGGAAGTTACACGTGGTGTTGTTGTGAACTTGCAAGTTTCAAGAAGGGAGAGGGGGGGGGGGGGGGGGGTTCACTGCCAGTTTACATTGACCACTTGCCACATGCGTGAGCGATAGTGACGGAGTGGATTTTAAGTAAGTCCGTGTTGTATTATTTTGGCGCGTTCACGTGGCCCTGACATTTGATACGTACACAACGTTTGCTCGCATCGTTGTATTATAGCATATTATTGAGCGTGGCTGGGGAATAAAACGCTTACTAAAATTTATGTTATCGCCGAAGCACGACGAATACGGTACGGCGGTAAAATTGAAGCCGTATGAATTCAATTTAATGGAAAACGTGAGATGATATGGTAGCTTTAATGTGCCATTGTATGTTGGTAATTATTATCGAACATTCGTTTAAGGTAGTCTATATACCTATATGTATGCCCAATATGCCTAGTATGCCTAATATGCCTAATATGATGAAAATTTAAGTAAAAAGTTCCTAGTAAAAACATGGGGCGCTCATGTAACAAACAATATTTGATTCACAAAACAACTTACAAACGTTTACATATTGGCTTATTCGTATAAAAGTAATAAATAAATCGTGATAACTTATATTTGCCGGTATTACTATGATTACGTCAATTTGGACAGCGATAAAATGGTTACCAAACATGAAATAGATAAACTACACTATGACGAATTTTTTTTTATATTTACTTATTTATTACAGGAGCTGGACTCTGCTTTCCAAAAAATTTCATTTGTGCCTATTTGTTTAGAACAGATAATATTATTAATTAGCTTTCCAGCCGCGGTTTTGTCCGTGTAGTCAATGGAAATTTGTATTGGAGTAAAATGTTTCACCACAGCGCTAGTAGCCCATGTCTTTCTCCAGCCAAACTATAACCAAACAAAATAATCATATCAAAAAATTGCTCAGATTCGACGTGAAACAAAAGGCAAACTAATAAACCTATTAATTTATAATATTAGTAAGGGTGCTTGGTTCATACACTGAGGCTGACATCAACTAAACATTATTGACCGCTTGCGTGATCTCGTTCCAGAGACTACAGTACAGTGCGAGGAGAGTGGTCGGTGTGTCGTCGCGAGCAAGGCCGGCTGCCGACGAGCGTGCATGACGCTTCACATAACGAGCAATACTGCCCGCAGGTTAGATACGTAAGCAGAACATGTGCATATGGTTTATAGTCCCCCCCCCCCTCCCTCTGAACAGCTACGAAATTACCATCAGAAACCTGACTTAGGGGTCAGGTCATCTTCATGTATTTTCTCGTTCTTTTTTATCCGTAGCAATTATTTATCATGGCTATTGGATAAAGCGAGTTATGCAACTTAAAGTACAAAATAAATTATCCCTTTAAAATTTATAAAATAAACTATACCAGCGTTTACTTGTTGATTAAAATGTAAGGCAACATGAATTCTACACGAATCATGATTTTAAAAAAGTATTTATTAAGATTCTATTTTATAAAAAATTACTACATATATTGTAGCTAAAGCTAAGTCTGCTTTATTCATATTTACCACTAGACATAAATATTAAAAGTAACTAAAAAAAAAAAGCGAGAGAGTAAAACGCGACCGTATTCGCCGGTTGCGTCGAGTAGCCGCGACGCTATATGTTGCAGAAGA
>NC_052117.1:8612016-8612386 GCF_012273895.1 Zerene cesonia
AAAAAAAGCGAGAGAGTAAAACGCGACCGTATTCGCCGGTTGCGTCGAGTAGCCGCGACGCTATATGTTGCAGAAGAACAAAGTTTTGCAGTAACAGACATCGGAAGCTGCTGCCGCTGCGGCAAACGTGACTGGCGCGCGCCGCGGGTGCACTCGGCCCGCATGCCGTTGTAGACGCGAGCAGCTCGCGCGAACACGCTGCCGGTGAGTGGCGGGCCTAGGGAGTCGCACCTGGCGGCTCGTAGAGGGGACGCGTAGTCGCACGTAGCCACACGTAGCCACGCGTAGTCACGCGTAGTCACACGTAGCCACTTGTAGAGAGGCTGCGACGTCGCACGTAGTCACTTGTAGTGAGGCTGCGTAACCGCAC
>NC_052117.1:8612396-8617751 GCF_012273895.1 Zerene cesonia
GTCGCACCTGGCGGCTCGTAGAGGGGCCGCGTAGTCGCACGTAGCCACACGTAGCCACGCGTAGTCACACGTAGCCACTTGTAGAGAGGCTGCGACGTCGTACGTAGTCACTTGTAGTGAGGCTGCGTAACCGCACGAAGTTACTCGTTGCAAGAATAAGTAGTCACGCCTAGTCAATGGTAGATAGACTACGCAGTCACACGTAGTCACTGGTAGATAGACTACGCAGTCACACGTAGTCACTGGTAGATAGACTACGCAGTCACTTGTAGTGAAACTTACGTAGTCGCACGTAGTAACTTGTAGATAGTGTACTTGTAATCACACCTAAATAGAATAGAGGTAGTGCACGCTACATGTAGTCACACTAAGATTCACACACTACCATACCTGCAGTTCTAGTACGCACACACGATGTCGAACGAAGTCACTAGCGGATAGTCCAGACGTAATCACACTCTTAAAACCGTTCACAGTTGATCACCTGAACAACGTGCAGGTGTAGTATAAACGTCGCCATAATATGTACTCAAATCGTAGTCACATTTAGTTATATCGCACACAGTCAACAACGTGTACACGATTAAATAGTTTACACGTAGTCCGTAACCGTAGCATCAGAATTTCATCATAGTCATTGCATATAATTCAAATGGTCCATACACATAAGGCATGCATCTCGCATGCATCATGCGCCTTGATGAAGATATGATAAGACTGAAAACGATAATTGAGCGAAAAAAACAACACGTAGTCACAGTAAAAGACCCACAAAGAGTAAGTAGAGTGGCTGATATGCTATTGGACCTCGACGCTTTATGGCGGCGACGGCAACATGAAAGCTAAATACACGTTCTGGACATTAATTGGTTTGGCATAACACAACGGACAGACTTTCCACACGTGGTCACAGAAACCTATCGATGTGTAAATGCGATTAAATAAAATTTAGGTACATACATCTTCGGTTACTATAGATATTATTTCCATGGTCGCATTTAAAATCAATGCCCTATAAAACATATTTACGTAGAATTACTTCCAAGTTTGATATAACATCACACCCCGGTGCGCGCTAGTCATCTGAAATTTTTTCCTTTTTTTTTATGTTAATGCACTGTAGTACTAGATTGAGCACTAAGTTTATTTAAGCTTTTTTACTATATTTACCATGTATTAGTTGGGTTCCATATCGCTTCTGTGTTACAATATCAAACGTCTGTTCAAGGCGTTTCATATTTCAATTAGTATGTTAGTTAATTATTTCACATGAAAAGACTATTCCCTAATCAATAATTCTCAAGAAAAAGTTTGACTGTAACATTACATTGTACTGAACTGAACGAATAATTTCTTGCAGATCCAGTGTCAAAAAAAAACCACCCCTGGAATAATTAGTTAGTGTATTATAAGTGAGAATAGCCATAAGCCATGGGGTCCGTCAACGTGAACCGTAATGTCGCGGACGCGTTCTACCGCTACAAGATGCCGCGCATCTGCGCCAAGGTGGAGGGCAAGGGCAACGGTATCAAGACGGTCATCGTCAACATGCCCGAGGTGGCCAAGGCGCTGGGCAGGCCGGCCACATGTGAGTGAAATTTGATATTCGACAGGTGTAGTAGGTGCGGGCATGGGCAGCGACTTGGAAACGGGCATAGGCAAATTGCTCGAGAGGTAGCAGGTCGACCACATGTAAAGGAACTACAGTTCGACAGGTGTATGTGCGGTACGGGCAGCGGCGCCCAGGAGGCAACATACCCGAGGTGACTGAGGCGCAGGGCAGGCCGGGCCACATGTAAGGAACTCTACAGGCCAACAGGTGTACCTATGGGCACGGGCAGCGGTGTCCAGAAGGGCATAGGCAACAATTTTCACAATCAAAATGATATATATTAAATATATATGGTAAAAGTTAAACAAACATGTAAATAAATAATTGTCGATGTTGTTCTATTCGGCTACTAATTCGAACTTAAAACTTGTTTCTTTTTCATAGAAATTTCCATCGTTTCGAGATACCCCCAAGAAACTTTAGTTGCTCTTTCCAAATGGATAGTAAATTAGTGAAAATGTTATATTTCAGATCCAACGAAGTATTTTGGCTGTGAATTGGGAGCTCAAACGCAATTTGATTTCAAGAATGAGCGCTTTATAGTTAATGGAAGCCACGATTCGGCTAAATTGCAAGATCTGTTAGATGGGTAAGTGTTAAGGTTTCAGAATAATCCTATCTTACTAATCCTACTAATCCTACTTCCTATCCTTTTTCCTTCCTACCCTTTTTCCTTTCTACTTATAATATTATAAATGCGAAATTTTGTAAGGATGTGTGTATGTTTATTGCTCTTTCACGCAAAGACTACTGAACCGATTGCAATGAAATTTGGTACGTAGACAGTTGGACAACTGGAATAACATATACAACTTTTTATTCCGATATTCCTACCGGATACGGACTTACGCGGTACTAACCGCGGGACGCAACTAGTGTAAAACAACGAGAGATGAAATATTTCTAAAAATGTCTTCAAATGTCAATTCTATGTTGACGATTCTCCGTGTGATTTTCACTAACTCCTTCCTGCACTGAAAATAAAGGTTAATACAAGTAATGCGAAGAAAAGGCAATAAATAAAGTTTTGAAGTTATGTTTCGGCGTTTTAACCAGCTAGATTCATTTCATCATCATCATCAGCCCATAAAATGCATCAAAGTCCATTCAGTAGTTTAACGGGATTAACGGACAAACTTCCAAACGAACAAACTTTCACATTTATAAAATTAGTGTGATATTAATGTGATTATGCAATAATAATAATTTTTCACTTCCAAAATACACATTTGACATACACAATTGTCTCGCTTCAGGTTCATCCGCAAGTTCGTGCTGTGCCCCGAGTGCGACAACCCGGAGACGGACCTGATCGTGTCGACGAAGCGCAACACGATCTCGCAGGGCTGCAAGGCGTGCGGCTACCACGGCCAGCTCGACTTCAGCCACAAGCTCAACACCTTCATACTGAAGAACCCGCCCGCCGCCGACCCCGCCGTGCAGGTGAGCACCACACTCATACCTGTGCGACGTTGCACAAGTGTCTAGAAACCTCTGGTCCCGTTTGCAATAAAGTTTTGGAGCCCCCTGTATCCCCGCTTTACAATTTTTGGATATACATATGTGATCAGATAAACTATTGAGTTGAAATAATATCCTCTAAGAGCTTCTGTGTAGAAACCGTTTTCCGAACCAGCGGTGAATGCTTGAATGAATACGTAATGTATTGGAGTTTTAACAAAAAATGCGTAAAAATATACATAAAGTGTCAAATTAACAGGAAGCAGGGATCAGGGATCCTTTACTTTTATGTAATCAACATACTTTGTGTTGTGAGACTGTACATCCAAGACAAATAAATACTCAAAATGTTTCTGGCACACAAACGCTGAAGTGTTAGTGTACTGAGTTAATACACTATCTTCCAAATTCTCCTATTTAAAATGTGTTTCCATATATAATTTCTAACAAACGCTTAAACATTTCCAGGGCTCGTCGCTGACGGAAGGCAACCGCGGCAAGCGGTCCAAGCGCAGCGGGCCGGCCGCCAACGGGAACCACGACGGGGACAGCGAGGCTAAGAACGTTAGTAAACTATACAATACTTTAGCAACACTACAATATGTCTCTGGTTTCGTAGTGCCTTAGAGCACTTCTGGGGCTTCATCCAACTGTTTCCACATTCCATTTTTGTTTAAGTGGAGATAGTAATAGTTTAAAAATAAAGCTAAAGCTGCACAATTAAGTACCAACGTGTTTTGCAGATCACAAATAGTCCTGATTTTAGGGTACTTCCAAGTTGTTGAAATAATTGGCCACTCATGATTTTTGTTTCTATTAAACATAATATTTATGACAATAACAACTTTATAAGTAGTTCAGAATAAAAGACGTGAGCAATTTCACGATCAGCAAACGAAAAAAATATTTAATTTCTAAACAAATCAAATGAGAAAAATTTGCCATATGATTTTCAGGAGAGCGACGTGCCCATAACGCCGACGACGCCGAGCGCGAAGAGCGTGAAGAAAGAGAAGGACAAGAAGCGCGGCGACGACGACGACGACGACGGCAACTGGACGGTGGACGTCAGCGAGGCGGCCGTGAGGGCTCGGATGCAAGGTGGTTATATGTACTTACTAGCTGACCGGACAGACGCTGTGCTGCCTAACTCCTATAATAATAGGGGTATGAAAAATAGATGATGGTCGACTCTCAGACCTACCCGATAAGCACACAAAATTTCATTTCAATCGGTCCACCCGTTTCGGAGGAGTAAGGTAACTAACATTGTGACACGAGAATTTATATATTAGATTTTATCGGTACACAATAAAGGTGCAGTCGGGCCATATAATGTTAAATAAAGATTTATTGACTCTAAAATTGTGAAATGTACAATAAAATTTTCTTTTTTTGTTTTTAAATACTCACTAATAAGATAAATATTGGGAATATTTGAATGAAATTAAATTTGAAAAAGATTACATGTATGTATGTATGTATGCTATAATCTGAATGAAGTATAAACGGACGAAGCTGCATGCGAACTCGCGTAGTATTTATCATCAGAATTACCATGTAAAGTCATGTAAATTCAGAACTTTTGGATAATCTCAAAGCATGTATTTTTGTATAGTAAGTAAACTAATAACACGTAATTACTTAAATCCCAGATCTGACGGAGGGCGCGAAGAGCATGACGGTGTCGGAGGACAGCGAGAAGAACGAGAAGCAGCGCATGGACCTGTTCTACTCGTTCCTCAAGCAGAAGGCGGACGCGAACGACGTGGACGGCGCACGCGCAGTCAACGAGATCGTGCACGAGGCGGAGCGGTGAGTGTGCAGCCGAGATGCTTACTGTAATACTATAACTCATTATGTCTCTGAAAGTGTGACAGTCTGTCTATCATGTTGCACGTAGTATTATCTATTGCCTGTAACCGTAATTAAGGTGAGGAGACAAAAGAGGCGTTCAACGATATACTTCTTGCCCCAATAGAAGTTTCTCGATGTGTGGGACACACGACATAACAAAATTTTAAATGCGGTGATTAATATTTTGGTGTTTTATATTTGCGCAGGTTGGACGTGAAGTCGAAGGCGTTGCTGGTGGCGTTCGAGATCCTGGTGCGAGCCAACGCGCTGGCGGGCGACGTGCGCAAGCATCGCGCGCTGCTGCTGCGTCTCGCGCGCCTCGACCCGCGCGCGCCGCGCGCCGCCCTGCACGCGCTCACCGCGCTCGCCGCGCACCACCCCGCGCTGCTCGCGCGCGTGCCCGCCGGCCTCAAGGTGCGCACACG
>NC_052117.1:8618751-8619612 GCF_012273895.1 Zerene cesonia
GCCGCGCACCACCCCGCGCTGCTAGCGCGCGTGCCCGCCGGCCTCAAGGTGCGCACACGCACACACCCCGCACGTGCCCGCTGTGTGCCCCGCCTGCTGGCCCCGCGCCCCGCCTGCAGGCCCCGCGCCCCGCGTGCTGGCCCCGCGCCCCGCTGCTGTGCGCCGCGCTCGCCCCCTGCACACCACATACACACACCCGCACTAACCCTTCGGCCTGTTACAGCTGCTGTATGACCTGGACATCGTGGAGGAGAAGACGATAATGGAGTGGGCGGCCAAGCCGTCGCGCAAGTACGCGCCCAAGGAGGTGGTGGCGGAGGTGGTGCGCCGCGCGCAGCCCTTCATCGACTGGCTGCAGCAGGCCGACGAGGAGGAGTCCAGTGAGGAGGACATCGAGGTGGGGGAACACCCTGTTTTTAGTTTACTTTCTTATTTGCTAATTGTGCATTAGTTTGGCCTTAAAATTAGTATATATCTTATATATTATATCTTATATAATATTCTCAATCTATTTTGTTATAATGTATCTTTGATATCTGATCAGCTTTCGATAACGTCTCAATCAAGTAAATGATGAAGAGAATCAGGCGCGACCTATGTTGTTTATCTGTAGATAAAAATTTTGGCTCTATATGTTACATGTATTGCTTCAATTATGAAATGAGACATCTTTCGATCATCAATAACAACCGACATAGATGTTCTACAAGTCCAGTAGAGTCGGTATGTATAATGTGGCGTGTCGCGTTGCAGATCGAGTACGACGACCGCGCGGCGGCGGCACCCATCAAGGCGGTGAGCGCCGCGCCGCCGCCGCCCGCCCGCGCCGCGCGCCCCGCCGACGACGAGCCCGACATCGAC
>NC_052117.1:8620034-8625752 GCF_012273895.1 Zerene cesonia
ACACACACACACACACACACACACACACACACACACAGACACAGACGGATGCTACACGGATAAACACAACATGCAAGTAGATACGACGCTAACAACAAAAGTAGACAGAAATATAGAAACACATCGCTCTACATAAACACACACACACACACACACTCACATACACATACACACGCTTTAACATAAACACACCGCGCTGTCGTCGCAGCTACACTTACAGCTTGATACTTACGATGGATAGATGCAGCGATGTGCGCTCAGGCGCGTGACGTCACAGCACAGGCCGCCCTCTAAAACTTTACCAATCTCAATTACGTAGAGTCCATACTCGACATTATATTATACACAAAACGAAATGAGTGCTCAAATTTGTTATTCAAAATGTCGAATATGAACAACTCGGCGCGTGACGTCACTGCGACCGGACGCCGCGAGCGCCACCCGAAGCGGGCCCCATGCTAATTGAAACGTTAGAATTTTTCTACAAGTCATTAAATTTATACGTGTAAAGATAATATTTAACCGAGCGCTTCTTTAGGATCTTAGATTATAAAATGTTCAATACGCTAAGTCTACATTCAATTTGCATCTCTAATATAAAATAATGTACGATATTCGTCTTGAGTTTCTAATTGAATATACTTTCGTCTTATTAAAAATGATTTTGTGTCTTAGCAAACGTTTCATTTGAGTAAACATAGATTCCGGTGTGAATCGAAAATATTAGTAAAAGTCGTTTACACCACCAGCATTTAACTCTGCTGAATTTATTCGAGTTTTGGATATACATATTTATTGTTGTAATCCGTTGTATCCCGCACGTTACGACCGTTCACTATTCACGATAACGTTCAATCGCACGTGATCTCTTCTGTTTCGTCACAACAGTGACCTTTTGTGTAAAGGATACCGCTACTGAATCTATTTGTATGAGCTTTTTGTTGTAGCCACTTTCACTACTTTTGTATATTATGTCCTGATTAGCTTATCTCTCATTTGAAATCACACTATACCTATGGTATATGGTATATATAATAGTCGAGAAATGTTAAATAAGCTATCGGTGACTTTATCAGCGAGTGGTGAAACTGGCCGTTATTTTTTTAGTATTTAATTGTAAATCGGGGATGCTTAAAGTTAATTGCGTGGCAATTTTTATTTAATATCACAACAGAATAGCAGACGTTTCTAGAAAATTAATTTAGCTAGTACGATTTGGCATTTTGAAATTGGTATGAAAATGTTGCCATATGATTAACTGATTTTGTAATTATTTTATATAAGTGGAGACGCGTGCGCGGGTTGTATTTAGGGGATGCGTTCACTTGCAACTGATACTATAAATAATTAATGGATTATTTTGAAATGCCACCTTTATTAGATTTGTTTTTTATTCAATACATTTGAAGTCTGAAAAATGTTGTTTCATTTAATAATTGGCACCAATGGGAATTGGAATCTATAAAATTATTTCAGCTTTCCTGATAGGGGCGAAATGTATAGTAATAACTGCTAGACGCGAAAACGTTATGTACCCTTGTTTCAAGATGGCAGCCGAAAGACATGGGTGAAAAAGTCGATCCAAGAACTGATTATACAAGTATTTGTCAAAAGGAACCAATCTGATCATATTTCATGTATAAAATGAAACTATTCTCAAAATCTAAATTAAAGTGGAAATATGCTGGCAATAACGCACAATAACTACTGTTAGTCGTTGGACAATTCAAACATCTACGTGGACAGGACTAAAAGGAAAGGGTAAATAAAGATTAGGAAGCAATGGTGAAAGATTTTTTTAAATCGATCCAGGTATTACTGAGATTAGCGCGATCAAACAAAAAAAAACTCTACCTTATTAGCGCAGATAAAATTTTAGTTACCTTTATAGAAGTTTTAGCTATATACTCCTTAGCATGAGAAAAAAACAATATATTTACAAATATTTATTTATTAATAAATTCATCACTGTAAAAATAGAATAACTAATTAATTCATTTTTGCTTTAGATTAATATTTTACAGATCTTACATAGGTACAATGTTTTACAAATTCGAGATTCTTAAGTACACTAACCTAGTAAATGCTAAACAGTCTGGTTTCAGTGCATTGAATGATTATAGTCTTTTTATAGTCGAGGTTTCGAGTTAATATATTAAATATTGAGCATTATTTTTTTCTTATCATTATTGAGATTGCATTCTACAAAATTCTACAGTATAATAAAGAATATAATTATACAAATTCAAATGTGTGTGGACCATGATATTCAGTTTAAATTGGTATATGAAGGTAATAAGATCATTCGCATACTGAACACAGAATTTTATGGTAATTTTAATAATTAATTAGATATTCAAAATCAATAACTTATAATTAGCAATTGCTATATCCAGTAGCATCATGCATTCTGTCAATATCTTGCATTTTTTCACATTCACTGATTTTTACCAACTAGGTAGAAAGACAATATCTTTTCACTGCTAATCATTCTGATTCTGCTCTTGATACAAGCGTTACTTCTCGACTCCGCTCATGGTACATATATAATCTATAGTACTCAGAGATTATGGACATATGGTGAAAGAATTTTTGAAATTCGTTCCAGTAGTACCTGAGATAAACACGTTCAAACAAACATACGAATTAATAAACGAAATCTTCAGCTTTATATTTTAAGTATAGATATAACAATTTTTTTAACTTTGCCGCCATTTTCAATTCAACATCAATTGACAACTCCTAGAGAGACACTGGCAGAATTGTCCAAAAGCAAAATTGCCAGTAAATAAAAAAAAAGAATCGATTCGAATCAAGCTTTCTCTACACAGTCTATCCAGCTTGCTGAACGCTTGCTGTCGGTATGGACGTTGTTGGAGAGGCCACACTGAATGAAGTTATAAACACATTCACAATTGTTACAAGAAATACGCCTAAAACTGTAAAATTATTTATTTTATCCGCCTTACAGATGTCTTTATCGTCCTTAACATTATACCGACTGTTCATTATCAAACCTACGCCAACTCCGATCTGAAAAAAAAAAAATTATATTTATAAAATAACACTAGGCTGTTCGCCCTGGTTTCACCCGTGGTATATATATAACCCTTTTCTCTCAGTGTAATTGCAGTTTTCTAATACTGAACAATTAAAAAAATTTACTGTTCATAAATAATGTTAAAAGATTTTATCTTCGAATCGAATAAAACAGTTTAAGTAAATATGTGCAATTTGAGTTAAGGCAAATCGATACAGGCAATAATATTGGAAAAAAATATACAGGTATAATAGTATTATAGCATAGTATTCAATTTGGAATTTTACTAACTTGTAACACAATGCTAAGAGCGATGAAAGTCAAGCTAGGATAGTAGTATGGGTGTGATGAGGCAGATTCTAGGACATATCTTAGCTGGTTAGCATTCGCCGATAGTAAGGCTAAGTCCATCATGCCTTGAGCCAAATTTTTCTTCTGTTGGTATGTGTTGACATCTGGAATCGACTGTAAATGAAAAGAGAGGTACATTATATTTCTTGTAGAAGTAGGGTTAAATTATTGTTATGGTATGATTTTTCACATATTTTATTTACCTACACAATTTTTCTTTGTCAGAATAGCGAAAATATAACTTCAACGGATTGACTCGGCATAAAAATAGTATAATATTATGTCACTCGTAAATATCGTAACTTTCTGCTAATAAAAGTACTTTCATGATCGGTTCAGTTCCTCCAAAGATTACCAAATATGCAAATTAGAAACTTAATCTGTTAATAAGAGTACATAAAAAAAAACAAATAGCAAAGAAATATAGGTATAAAGAGTAAGTTGCCTTGTAATAATTTTATGAAGAGCAATGTTGTATTAATTAGGTATTACTTCAAATTAGTATATAAAAATGAACTTACCCCGGGCATCATAGGCGAACCGGGCCGATCCTCCATACCGAATCTATAACCAAAACCGTTTGTTGCATCTGAAAAAGCATAGATAATTTTTATTATTATTTAAAAAAAAAACATAACGTAGCGAAAATATATACTGTCAAAATAGGTTGAAATCAATAAAAAATTAAACAATTCATAAAATTTTATATATGGCAGTACTTAATTAATTACCTATACAAATAAGTATTCAAAATGTCAGAACTGTACAAATTGAAATAATATCACATGAGAATTAATAGCTTTTGAATGTAAAAGAATCATCAAAATCATCCAAGTAAAAAGTTATTAAGTAAATACTGATACAATTGAGATCCTTTTTCGAAGTCGGCTAAGAAGTAGTAACGCCATTTATAAATCGAAAACGACTTGCATTTTAATTCTTTTAGGCTGTTAGGATTGTCTCTCCTAGATTAGTTTAAAGTCTTTAAAACGTCTACCGGGGCTTTATAAAGAATTTATATATTATACATAATAAAATAATTAATTGTATTTTCGTCTTATATAATGAGAATAATTATATATATAATTACCGCCGCAAGGCGTACATAGTACATAGTATACATTTTACACTAATTATCCATACTATGTTATTATCTTCTTTCTGGTTATTATCTTTATGGAATGAGATGCATAATTTAATTAATAATAATATAACCTACTATTTTATTAACTCAATTAACGCCAAAAGCCGTGTAACATAACTAGTTTATTGAATACAATGGGTACATTACGTAGCCTATTTAGTTTGTGGCATAGGTTCAATACCGAGGTTTTATATTTATTATTAAATTATAAATGCGAAAGTAAAACCGAACCGATCTAAAACCGATTTGGGTGAAATTTGGTACCATCAAAGCTTGATACCTGACCAATACAGGGAACAATACAGGTGTTCCTATGAATAGGCGGGTGAAGCCGCCGGCAGAAACTCAAAGTTTTATAATAAAACAACCTCAATAGCTGGCTAGGTACTTTCATTGAATACCCTAAGTGCAACAATGAACGCATTTTATCATTGCTAAGCAGTTACTTCATTGTGCACACGATGTTTATCATTTCAATGCAAATTATTTATCAATGCTTATTATTACTCGTCAGGGTAAGGGTATAGGCGATAGCTTATATGAGAGTGGACTTTATTTATTTATAATGCACCCCAAATAGAAAAAAAATTAACATATATACATATATGCATGTTAAAGCGTAGGATATGTAATTAAAAAATTAAGAAGTGCATAAATAAGAATATTATATTAATACTAGCTGCGCCCCGCGGTTTCACCCGCGTAAGTCCGTATCCCGTAGGAATATCGGGATAAAAAATAGATGTTGGCCGATTCTCAGACCTACCCAATATGCTTACCAAATTTCAGAGGAATCGGTCAAGCCGTTTCGGAGGAGTATGGCAACGAAAACTGTGACACGAGAATTTTATATATATAGATAGATATAGAATATAATATTGATATAGTCTAATATTAATACATGCATCATGCAATAATTGTATTTGGCAGTAAATTGTAATTATAGAATTTCGAAAGCTTGACACTGAGGATTGTTAGATTTTTAATTGGAGAGCATCTGATGATTTGGTTATTTTAATTAATTCTTTCAATTGTGTTGTGTAAATCAAAATATACACGTGTAAGTATACTAATTGTATTTTATTGTTTTCTTTCAAAAATGAGAAATTTAATAAATGTTCTAAGCTGTGTTTATTTATATGAATTTATTGTATGTTTAGGGCATATATTCATAGGGCAGCCT
>NC_052117.1:8626752-8649430 GCF_012273895.1 Zerene cesonia
CTTAGACTCTTTTACACTGAGTGGATCTCCTGTTTATATGAGGTTTATTGTGTTGTAAATTAGATCATTTTTTTTTTTATTTTTTTTTGTTTTACCTTATATAAATAAATGTATTTTCTTTCTTTCTTTCTTTCTGATATTATAGCTGCCTGCTACTAAATAACAATGCATTCCTCTTTATTGAGCTTGCCAAAAAAGACCACACTTCGGCGGCTAGCGTTCAAAACTCAAATGATTCATTTATACCGTGTGTTTGTAAAAAGATATAAAAATATCATGTTTAATATGTACATAAAATACTTAATAGAATGTTTTTAATTTATGTTGAAAGAAAAAAAACATTATATACTACGGCAGAAACATGAATAATATGTTACTTGAATATACTTGATCTAATCTGTTATGGCATATTTGATATTTAGGTTAGGGTGGAATAAGAAACTTATCAAGTACAATATATAAGTATATAAAAATAAAAAATCCTCGCAGAACCGGAGCGAGCAGCTAGTAATAGGTACGCAACACAGATAACATAATAATACTACACTATGTAGTCACATATTTTGTAATAATTAAACCGAGCGAGCTTATTCTCTACAATAAATCCACTTATTGCTTATGAGGTCTTTTTGTTAATGGAATTCGACACATAACCGGCCAAGTCTAAATTAAAAACGAATTCGGCAGAAAACCTATCAAAAATTGAAAAATGAAATTCTGTATATCGCCGGTCAGTTACAATTTCAAAATGGAATTCTGTTGAATTAAATTAAAAAATCTATGAATATAAACCAGCCAATTATTCAAAATGTGAATGAAATGACAGATGTGCATGTGTGCGTGCGTGACCAATCACCGTAAGGATAGTCGGGCTCGTCTTGACTGGTGTAGAGCCATTTACCGTCTTCAGTTCCGACACCGTCCTCCCTCGTCGAGTGGTGGGAGCCCTCGCGGTCTGTTTTATCGTCCCCCTCTGAAAATATGTAATTTACTGTTTTAAAATTGATCAAAGGTATGAATTGAGAAACTCCGTCGTTTTATGTCAAGGTGGTTAAAAAAAGTTAATTACCTACAGGACGATATTACCTTCATTGTGGTATAAAAAATATGATAAAATAATATGACGATAGTGACACAATACAAATATGTATTTTGTGCATTGATTTTGTATTGACACATGCTTCCAGTATGCGGTCAATAACAATATCACAAATGAGGTTAAACGCAATTTCCTTTTGATAACCTAATTTGATCTAGCGCATTATAAACAAAATAAAATACATTTGTGTAAATATTTCACTATTCCTTTATTTACCTAACTAATCTTTTTTTTAGTATCTTCGTTCTAGGTAACGTATAAAAATACAGATTAAAATATACAGATGTATAATTATGTTTTATATCAAACAAAATTACGTACTATATATTAGTAATTATACCTATTTCACTGAACGTTTTCTAACATACAATACGTAAGAAATAATCTTTGGTTTAGATCGTGCAATGGGGGAATTTCGTATGCAGGGTAATCGGAAACAAGGGTCGATTCATTGTATCGTGTAGGTATTGTACCAAATATGGTTGGATAACAAAAGCATTCACAGTTTTTAAATCAATCACTAGCATACGTATTTACGCCAATGCTACTTATAAGATAAATTTTTGTTACCATTATTATTATGTGGTTCGGTGTTTTTCTTATCGTCCGGTTCCAGAAGACCGTCATCAATGCCAGGATATGGTGTGGAGTCTGCATGTGGAATGTCCTCCAGATCGTCTATTTCTGGTCCTGCAAATTTGAATGTTAATGTTTATAACTTATAGTAATAATTATTCATGGCTTCACACGTATAATTTTTTTCCGCTTTTTATTGTTGCGTATATATACACAAATACATATAAAAATCGAATATGGCAACTATTTACTTCTTTGTTTAAATATTCTTTTGTCGAATATAATAATGTCTTTCAACAATAAATCTATCAATATGTTCGCCAGATTAGCGGTTTCTATCAAAGTAATAAACTCTTTAAATTTCTAGTAGGTAATATTATAGGTAACCTCCTTGATCCATTTATCCATGAAACTGAAAGTTTAAATATGACATTTGACACAAACAAACACAGGCAGTTAGAGATTCCACAAAGGAGCAATTCATGGCTTTTAGAGTGACCAGAGTTCTTTTCGACAAAAATGCGCAGCTGCGGAAGTGGTGCTATGAGCTGTCCGGTTTCCATAAATACGGTTTGCTTCGGGACGATTGTCTGTACGAGAACGAGGACGTACAGGAGGCCCTGCGGCGCCTCCCACAGCATGTGGTGGATGAGAGGAACTTCCGTCTCGTGAGGGCCATCCAGCTGTCTGGGGCTAAGGTGCTGATGCCACGGGAGCAGTGGACCAAGTTTGAGGAAGACAAGCTGTATCTGACTCCTATCGTGGACCAGGTGGTGAAGGAAAGGTTGGAGAGGGAGAAATGGGAAAGCGAGTACTGAGGTGGTTCGACTGAGCGTTTTTTACTTTGATGAAGTTTAATAAAGTTGCTTTGTGATTTTTTCGTTTCGGATTTTACTAAATTTTTATTTTACATTGTATTAGGTCAATAGCTTTTTATACTTATAAAGTAATTTTCTGTTAACAATTGCGAAAATATTTTTGCATTTCAAAATTCCAATGTCGCATCTTACGACAAAACGTCTTTAGTGAAATTAACAGTTTCAATTTTGTGATAATAATGAAATAAGCAAGTGTCTCAACAAATTTATCAAAATAAATTCTGATGTAACTATTCTATACACAGAGTAGACATATATATTATATACATATTTGCTTTTATTATCTGCTAGATACTAAAATAACTATGCGGCAATGCCCTCTTGACCGTGAAGTTTCTTATTACTGCATTTAAGACATTTTTGTATAAAATCATCATTAATATCTATCTGGTTAAAGTTTGAGTTGAACTTATTCCCCCTACCTACACGATTTTTGAATTATTTTTATACCTTTATTTAAAAATTAAAATCAAATTATTGTTCAAACTATATAGTTACTATTTATCTATTTATCTTTTTTACTTATTTATCTACATAACGTACATAAGGTGTAAGGATGATAATGAAATATGAGTGACTAGCTGGAACCTGCGGTTTCACTCGCCCCGTAGTCCCCGACTTAAAAGTAGCTTTTTCGTTCTTTCTTTCAATCTCTTGCCAGTTTTAATTTTTATAAATATATTCCTTTTGCATCACTCTATCTATGAAAAGAATCCCATCTACATCCGTTGCGTAGTTTTAAAGATTTAATTATAAATAGGGACATAGGGACAAAGAAAGTGACTTAGTTTTAAGTATACTATGTATTGATTATAATTTGATACATTACCAGCAAGAGGTGGTGTTTGTGGATGTTTGTCAGGCTCCAGTAGCGGCTGTGAATGATGAATAGCTTCTGCATCTCTTGGCTTGCTACCGTGCTGCAACAAAATAAGCTAAATTACACATGTGTTCTATTTTTAGACATTTTTACGAAGATAAACTATACGTATAATGTAATGACGCAAGGTATTCAACGTAACGTATTTAATATAATCTGTGTGTTTACGTATACCTACAGTAGTATGTTATACGTGTTCATACGATTATAAACAGTTTAATTTCAAAATACAGCTGAAAATTAATTTGTTTTGGGATATGGGACATTTAAAAATATTTTTAGATTTAATATTTTGTACTAAATGTACCAAACATTTAAAGTCACAGTCATCAGTATGCCCATAAGATGTTTTAAATAATATACACTTTCGTACAGTCGACGGCTTTCTTGCGGTGGGTCAACACGATGAACGTCTTACGCTACCAAGAGGTTAGTTCAGAGGGGGTTCCGCAAGGGTCAATTCGGGTACCGTTACTATTTAATCTAAATACTGGGGATATAGGAGACTCCGTACATAACTACAAATACTAATTATTATAAAAAAAAAACAACTTCAGAGTTTATTGCCGGCTCTTTTCTGTAGAAACTGCTTTCCGAACCGATACAAGGTATAGTTAAACCAAGAAATATCAATTCAGGGAACGTTCTTAGATGTGTCAATGAAGTTCGCAATCTATGAATCATATTTGACGAGGGTTTTTTTTAGATAGAAGGCGTTCGTTTCGCGCGTCACAACACTGACGTGACGCTGCGCTATGACGCCGAGTTTTAATGTATATAAAGATTATATATAGGGGTATATTTCATTAGACCGTACATAGAGAAAATTTGAATAAAATTAAAATCACATTTCCGTTTTCCACATTAATTATTCTAATGTACAGAGGCTATAATTAGTTTAAATGGAGCAAAAATTTTCAATATCGTGCACTAAAACCACAGAAAAAAACAGGAAATTCCAGTAAAAATCCTATTATTCTAGGTCAGTTATTGCTATCTCTACAATACCTTGACATAAATTATGACGCATTTTAGAAAGATACAGGGTTATCCCATTGACTATGACTCACTTGTCTCTTTTAATTGTTTGGCGCGTAATTATAAAACGTAAGTATAATGTTAACCCACATTAAACGGGTTTCATTCAAAATGGTCCTCAAATCAAAGGGGTGAAAATATAATAATTTTATAACTTTATCTTAATTATTATTTTTTTGTATGTTATGTATGCGGGCAACTGAGCTGGTGACTCGCCTGATGGTAAGCGATCACCACCGCCCATGAACATTCGCATTCGCAGAGGCTCAGACCTATGCGAATACGCTTTGCACTTTTAAGGGATAAGGGATAAGGAAAGGATTGGTAACTGTAAAGAAGGAATGGACTTGGAAGGGTGAAAAAGAAATGTGCCACCTGGAAAAGGAATGGGCATCCTGATTGCAACGGCCTGTTAAAAATACACAAACCTGATATAGGGTTTTCCCTTTATTAATGACTCATTTGACTCGTAATTATTGAACAAAATGGCATGAATTCTCACGATGAATATTGGACTAATAACCTAATTGCATGGTTGATACACCAGCATTGTCCGAGTATGATTAAGGGAATGCCCTCATTCATCAGGGTAATATCACGGTAATACAATCTAATATTACCATACTGTTCAATGTCAACTGACTAATAATTTTGGATTAATTTTTTTTCTGTTATAGCGGGCAACTGAGCTTGTGGTTCGCCTGATGGTAAGCGATCACCACCGCGTGCGTGCTCGACTCCCACATGATATTTACTTCGGTCCTTTTTTGGATGGAGACTTCGAGGAAGTAATGATCGCTCTGATTTTTAAAATAATATTAACGACCTAAGTACTTATTTCTTGTAGTTAAAGAAACTAAATATTAACTAAATATAAAATACTAAATATTATTTTATTTATGTGAATAGCTATAATAATCTAAAGAAGCCATAATGAGAAGTTTATTTTAACTGCGAGCAAGTACTTTTTTATATTTATTCGTACAAACATTTTCAATTGCAAATTTAAACAGGTTGTGTGAAAGAGATTGCTGCTTTAGCGACAAGACCGCCTTTTCTGCTGATCTCTATGTATATACGCATTTTTTTTGTTTTTATCTATATGTATAGTTGTGCACGATAAAGTAGGTATTTTTATTTGTTGTGATTTAAACTGCAATAGCTGTAGTAAACTACAACAATAAAGAAAACTTGCATCCAGGAAAATGCTAAAAAACTAAACACAGGAAATTGTAAAACAACACATTTTCTTATATACAGAATAACATAAAATGTTAATTCCATTCCATAAGTGGCATATAAGAATATAGATTATATCTATGCTAGGCTGTCATAGATGAAGTCATTTCCTCGTTTAAGCAAACAATAATCTTACAGTTCAATAGAAACGACTTCCACTTTATATGGAAAGGTTTACCTTACGTATTTATTGAATTCAATAATGAATTTAATTTTCAAAAATATGATTAAATGTAAAATATTCTAAGGAAGGTTTCTTCCTCTGGCTAGAAGATATATCCCTTCTCCGGCTATATTATGTTTATATTGTGAGTATAATTAAAAGCGAAAATGACAATTCCATTTTCCGACGCATTTAATGCATTTCCAACTTTATAAAATATCATAAATGAGTTTCATTGACGAGTACAAAAACTTTTAGTAATTATAGTAAATGTTATTTATTCATTGTTGCTTCCATATTCATTACAATGGTTTACCGAAGTTATAAAAACATGACACTCACTATCCGACAATACTATTTCACTATTTCACACAAAAAATTAAAAACCCTTCGTCAACATTAGAAAAAAAAAAACAAAATTCCATATTCAAAAACTCACAGGGCGCATGTCTATTAGGCGATATTCCGCGCGCTCCATCGCGTTTGACGACACATCTATCACATACAATGCACAGATACACTATGAGACAAACCAGTTTACGGCAAAGTACAATACAGTATGAAGGTCAAGGTACTAGACTATTAGTGTCGAATCAATTAGGTAGCCTAAATCATTATCTGTGGACGGATGTAATGGATTATTTACTTATATTTCTATTTTAAAATACATTTAACTAATACAATATTCTTAAGTAATTAAAAAATATTTAATAACTAGGTAGCAATTTTATACAAATCTATTTGTTCAACGATCTATGTGAGCAAAATTTGTCGTTTTTGGCACTTTCGATATGTAAATACAATTATGTTCACGTTTATTGAGGAAAAATCGCTGAAAACATTGTCAAAGAGAAAGGGTTTATTTAGAATTAAACATTGGCCTGTGTCCAACGTTTCCGTGAAATTCCCTACTACAAATATATCGTACCTTTCATACATCTTGTATGTTTTGAGTTTTATGAGTTTTCTTCAAACAATTACAAGGAATATATTGCAAATATATGGTTGTTAATTGATATGTTTATGCTTACATACTACAGAATAAAGTCGATTGTTCTTAAGAACTAATAATATCGTATCAAACTAATTAGAAGGAAAATAAACAACTATTTAAATGAAATAAACAGTTGATAGATCACAAGTACTGATGTCAAAGCTGACTTACAACACAGTTGCACTATAAAGGGAAGATTAATTGGCTGTGCTTATATTCTATCCCTTAAATCCCTGTTTTTTTTTATCATTTTTCTTCAATTAATATGACTTGAATAAGTTATATCTGCAAAAAAATACTACTACTTCTATTTCGACACTAGAATGAGACATATGTAAATGTTTTCTAATTGACAAATTGTATGTAAATAAAGTATGTTATGGTACAATTTACTATAATTAAAGGTAAGTAGACCAATTAGTAAAATAAGCTATATTAAATTTTATCTGTATTCTTGTTGGAAATTCATAAATAAATAAAGTATATGTATACCAATGACGAATTGCCGGTGAAGAACTGTTCTCATCATTGTTTTAACTAAATAATACGGAGTTTCGCGTTTAAACGGGAAAATCCTAAAGCAAATTTTTTATATAGTTTCACTTTACTTAGTGTTGGGTTTAGTGGGTTAGCATAGAGTTAAATGACGTATGCATCGTGGTATATATGACGATAATACTTTTAATAATTACGTGTAGACACACTAGCGTAGATAATTACTCTGTATGTTTATCGGGAATCATGCACGTGACGCCGCGTATTCCAGTTAGTTAAAAAAACAAAGGTTAAAACCACAGATAAAATAATACTATACCAGTAATTAAAACACATCTTCCGCAATGACGACACCGCGCTTGCCGAAATGAATTCCAAGCTAGGAATATAATTTAGCAATAAATCAGCATGAGTATGCACAGTACATTGAACTCTATGTGATATCACGAAGCAGTCAATACGGCCTTCAACTTATTTACACTAAACCTCTATTGAACTGTGTTATGAAACGTTTAGAAGCCTCGAATTTATGAATATTATCATCATAACCAACGCAGCAGCGCGCTAAATGTGACGTGAATTTTTTTTTGTTTGAATGAATCTATTCAATACTACCGTTCCGCCCCGGCTTCGCCCGTGGTACATATACATCATCATACAAGATCTTCAATTTTATAATATTATAGATTTTAGATTTGTTACAATATATTTTTATATTTCGCTCGCTAGCACTACAGAATTTTGTATTTTTTGGAATTTCGAAGAGGCAGATTTATTTATTATTATGAATATGATATTTTTTATGACTTCAGTAGCGTATTTCGGCAGCTTCATTGTAGTAAAAAACTTCTTTAGAAACCGTAAAGATCTATCAAATAACACCTTGTTTGATGATACATGCGTACGTGAATTCCCGTTTCTCCTTTAAGTAGGAGATCGACTTCTATGTCCTGCCAGACCAAGACATATTTCTTATTTGAGTCCCCAACGAAAATAGACAAAAACATGCCTACAGCCACTTCTAAATACCATTTCTTTGTCAAATACAGTAGCAATTTTGTGTAGTAACTGCTCTTTTAAGAAAAATCAGTATAAAAATGGTTACTGTTTTATTATTATATAATATCAACATATATGAGTCATTACTTCATGAGTACCTAGGATGAGTGACATCGGTTATTTAAACTTAAATTTGTCACTAAAAGGGAATTCCCGAGGTCACAATTAGCGACCTGATGTTAGAATAAAATATTATGTATGTATCATAAAATACGGTATCAAATGTCTACCACAGGCATCAAACCCATTGTTTGTATGCTTATCATTGTACCAAGAAAGCGGTCAAATATCATTAATGCAACCTTTTTTAAGGTAACCAAAAACACATACACAGAAAATTAATCTCCATTACCGCCATGTCTTTAAATACGGGTAAGGAATTTGTAGTATAAAAAAATCATATATGCTAGACGTCATCTAGTATTCGAGGTTATTACCTATCATTAAAATTTACATTCTAGTATCAATAATAAGGAAAATAATTACTAATATCTTCTATGAAATATTATACCTCATAAAGAGCCAACAGGATAATTCTAAATTTCTAAGATGTTAATGAAATATATTAATTTATTGGTTACAGCCAAAAGCAAGGCATAACAAGCCGAAGAGACAACATATATTTCATAGAAGTAAAGATCGTTGTATATTCAGAATCGTAGATTCCAGTGTAAATATAAATAATGAATTTATGAATATACAGTGCCACCAACTTATCTTTGAAATGACGAAAAAATTAGCAAAAGATATTGAATTCTCATTATTGACAACTTCAGTGCTGTGTGTTTTATTACTGTCTTTCTCAATTTTAGTTGTTAAATATGTAGAAAGCTATTTGAAAGCAATGAACGCAATATCATATTATATTTTTCTTATATTTTACATTACTCTCTATCTCAGAAATCGCTTCTAAACGGTAAGGCCGCTAAATTGAACAATAGTTATTAGTTATTTGTTGTAAAATGTTATTAAATGTGCATTTTATAAAAACGTGTTGTTATTATTATAAATATTTATTATCCTAAAGGTCGATGACACACTTCATATGACAGATAAGTAAGTTGCCACTGTGCTACCGCTCCAATCATTGCAGCCAGCTCTCGGTCTATTCACTGCACTTTTTAAGGTTTTTATAAGTTACTTGACTACGAAAGAAGGAGAGGTTATGTTTTTTGTGTGCATGAATGTGTGTGTGTAAATGTGTACAACTCTTAGCGTAGTTTTGGTAAAGTTTTGTTTGTCCCTTCCTGCAGCAAAAGCTGTATTATAATGCATTTGGTTATAATAATTTGAATATATTATGCATACTATGTGTGCCAATTTGTTTTACAATTCATTAATTTCCAACAGTCGGGTTTTGCGTTCTTAACAATTATTTTATAATTTTTTTGTTAAAAAGCATACACGTACAAATTTTACTTCTTCTAGTTTAATATTTTGTATCTGTACAATTATTTTGTGTCTGTGCAGAGAAATAAATGTTTTTTTTTCTAAATAAAAACATATAATAAAAGTAAGTAATATGTAAGTAGGCAATTAAAAACATAAATTTTCACCAACAAAATCACAAGTCATTGTACATAAAACCGCGTAGGAGTGGTTAAAATAAGTATATTATACAAATTTATCGTTTGATCTAAAGTTTTATAATATGAATAAGATTAAACCACAATTTTATCCTTATAAGGATTGGCTTGCTTACAGGAAAACATTAAATCATTTAGCATCTTTAAAATAATCACCACGAAATTCTTATTTGAAATAAAGTTTGTATACAGGTGTCCCCCCGACGGTGTACTATTCTCAATAGTGCATAATGTACAAAATTTATTTTTTACTTGATTTTTTTTAAATCTATGTTGACATTACAAGCTTCGCTCAGCTTGCATATATGCCGCTAATGTGGGCACGCACGCTTACGTTTAAGATCAGTTTTCAGAGATAGATTTCATTTCATAGGCACAATGCCTATGAAACCAAATGTGTAGTGTTGTAAGTACATCTTAAACCTAAGTGCATGCGGGTGGAAAAAGTTTACGGGTGGCCACTTAGGGCTGTACATATAGAGATTAATCAACTCATCATCATAATAGAAAAACATGCAATTTTTCGTAATCAGTGTTAAATTGTTGAGCATCGTACACGCGGGACATTCTGTATAATAAAATTCCTTAAAACCAGTTCAATATTAATATATAATAAATTAAAGTGCACATATGTGATAAGAAATAAATCTCAAATGCTTCTAAATGGATGCTTAAAATTTATGCTAAAACATAAACAAACTAAAAAAATCATTATTAGTCTACCTTTTCTGTACATCTCTGAAATGACAAGAATATCAAATTTAAATGCATTTACACTGAAAGAAATAGGATATTGTAAGGTAATAGTTAATTAATACTTTAACTTTAATTTAATTAATACTTTTTAACAGAGCTTTCCCATGACAAAGACACTTTCGAAATAGCCACAGAAACGACGGACGTCCTTAATTCTTCGCGTATCCTACTAATATTATAAATGCGAAAGTTTGTAAGGATGTGTGTGTGTTTGTTGCTCTTTCACGCAACAACTACTGAACCGATTGCAATACAATTTGGTACGTAGACAGCTGGACAACTGGAATAATATATAGGCAACTTTTTATCCCGATATACCTACGGGATACGGACTTACGCGGGTGAAACCGCAGGGCGCAGCTGGTTTAGTCATAACTTCCCACTTCTGTCATGCAATATATCGTTTTAAGGTGAAAACCGTGATTCATATAAAAATTCTCGTGCGTGTGTTTTACTACTCACTTATTATGCAACTAACTAACTAATTGAACACAAGTGTTAGAAATACTAATACAATATAAGATATTACGGTGTAAATATTATAATTATCAGTAGTAAGTATGGGGACAAAGCCAAAATTAGGCAAGCGCTCATAAAATGCTTTTAAAATCCTAAATAAGTATAGGTATTTAGTTTAAAATACATTGCTATTAGTTTTTGTATGTCTGATATATACTCACTGGCTAAACAATAATAACTGAATAAAAAACTCATTGACTTGCAAATTGAAAAAGGGTAGAATCAATGAGAATAAATTGTCTGAATGAATAAATTGTTATATTAAATTAAATTGGAGTGTCCGTTTGTAATATTAAAATAAAATAATTATGTTTAACAAAAATCTTTCAAATTGTTATCAAAGAAGGTGGTTTAGTTTTATTTTTCCAATTAATATTTATTTTATAAATTAATTCCAAACAGTAGGCACCAGTAATTAGTTGTGAGGTAACAAACTCAAAAAACAGACTTTTAGAGAGTTTTATTGTAATTTTTGCATTATGAACTTGTGTTTCGGCTTATCTCTGGAAGAGCTGGGCCGAACTTAGGTAAATTTTTATTACAATATTCCCACAGAAACATTGGAATTTCAAAGAAGTCATTTACGCGAGCAAAACCACAGGATCCAGATAGTTTCACAAATTATATACCCAGTTAATGCCTAATTAAAACAGAACAATGCAACTGATATTTTAATGTTGTTTTTAGTACTATTTTAATTGTTAAATTAGTTATTAATTTGGTTTTATTCTTATATTTGGTATATGTCGCAGCCAATTAGCTAAATAAGCCGTTCAATTTAGTTAGCCTAACCTTTAAATCATTAAAAAAGTATCCGCAATAACATAAGAATAAGCAACAAGTATTAAATAACCGTCTTTATCCGAACTTTTCACCGATACTCTAATTATATCCGAGACAAAAACAAACGGCAAAAAAGCTTCTAGCTTTTTGCTTTTATTAATGAATTTTATCCGATATCGTAAGATAAATCTTATGATTGCTTAATTGATAGTTCCGATCTATCACCATGTAAACATAATGATAGACTGAAACGCCGTTCTATTTAAGAGATATTTTCTTTTGATTGATTCTTGCTGTCAAAAGTGCTTTTATCTAATATTTAATAATATATATGATTTACTCATGATTATTCAAACGAATTCAAGAGTCAGATAAAATAAAATAAACCAATATTGAAATTCAAAAAGCACTTCGTTGTTGGTCGCATTTTTTTTGACATTCGACATGAAAATGTCATATCAAGGTCATTTACGTACCTTTGCTTGAATTGTATAATGCCTTTTATTTACGCGTTGTAAATAAAACTTTTTGCAATCATTTACCTATTCCTTTTTATTCCTCTAAAAAATAATAATGCAAAAAGATATTTCATAAAAAAACGATAAAAACAAGTGTAATTGCATTCAATACACGAGACAATATTAATGGATTCAATTTTTCCCCGCGATTTCTCGCGAGAAATCCACTTTCTATGTGAGATATTTGTAATTGTGAATTTATAGTCTTCGTGTCTGCTTCACTCGTGATTTATATTTAGAGGACATAGATTATTAAACAAACAGGTCACATTATCCCCAATTGCTGCTCATACAAACAATGCAATTGGAGATAGAGCCGAAATATATTTATGATCTTAGAGATAAAAACTGTTTCAATAAAAACCTAAACCGCCTCTAAATTGTCTGAAGTAGACCAAATTTAAATGGACCCACATAGCAGGCACCAGCTTATAAATACAATAAGAATCATTAAAATCGGTTCACCAGTAAAAGGTTATGAGATAACATACACAAAAAATACAGTCCGATTGATTAGCTCTTTCTTTTTTCCGCAAAGTCCATTGATGAAATTTTAATTCTCTCAGTAAATATGTCAATCGCAAAATATATAGAAAAGTTGTATAAAATACCGTTAATAGCATATAGATCATAAAATATTTCATTTAGTACACCAGTCCAAAAATGTAAATAATAGAATAATTAAGAAAAAATGTCTCATATTATTTACAAATAATGCGCACAAGCATTAAATATTTCCTTGATATTGTTCTTACTGTTCCAATTGGCATATATCCACCAACATCGTTTCCACCAAAGGTTTTACCCCTTTTATTTATTTTAAACATTCAATATAGTTTGGGACATCATTTCTGCCACTGTTGTTTTTGGGAGAATATTACTATTACTATATTATTGTATGTTAAATTTTAATTTAAGATTTAAAAGCTTATACTTATTTTTAATTTATATGCCAATAAGCTACGAACATGTTTACTCTTTGAATTTCATACGAATTACATTTTATTTTTTAGTTTCCTTAATAAATATTAAATGAAAAAACCCGCAGAAAAAAAGTATAAGAAACAGTTAAATACCACCTAAATTCATATTTAATATTTTAAAGAAATAGTAGCTATGTAGATCATTCACAAATATTTCTGAACTTTGGAGTTTGGACGCTATAATCTTCATAATATAAACAAATAAATAATGATAAAAATATCAACAACAAAACGAATAGCTCACTGTGTCTTTGCCGTGATTCTTCTCATTTTCAATCATAACATCAGGTTTAACATTGAGATTTGGCGAAGGTGGCTTCCCAAAAACCTTTTCGATATCACCCATATCAAGTTTTGGGACCTTAGGCGCCTCCTTTGGGGACTCCTTGTTTTCCATTGAAATGTTTCTATATAAAATTGATCACAACACAATGTTAATTTAAAACAAGCACTTTGATGTTACTGGGTGTGCTACTGCAACTTATGGTTGCAAAAACAATTTAATTTACTTTTGTTTTAAACAACTTTTCAACGCGCAAGTGTATCGAATGCGTGCGCTCTTTCGCGGGCGTTGATTAATACTAACTAAACCCGCTAAAGTTTTCAACATAAGTCATCGAACGATATAATGAGTTGATCTCTAAAAATACCGGTAGATGCTATAGGAACAATTATTGTTGTGTATGCTGCGCGGTCTTTCGTTGAAACGATATGTTACTAAATGTTATATTCTCCAAGGTAACGTAAGATTATCTCTCTGCGTAAAGAGTATATTCGAAGAAATGTAGCTTTGTTTATATTTATTGTAAACTAGCGAGCGGTTCGCCCGTCAACTTTAAACATGATGCGTTTTTCTCTGCATAAGAACCCTCCTTATGCTTCAACAAAAACTAATTGCCTTATCGATCGAGCCGTTCTCGAGTTTTACTCTTAGCAACACATTTGGCGAAACATTTTTATTGAAACAGATATGAAAAGTCGAAGGGGAAGAACAGGAAAACTCCTCTAAAATCAAATTAGTATTATTGGAAGTCCATTTTTGAATATTTGTACAAATTATAAAGAATTCTAATATAAGTAAAGCTTGGCAATTTAGTGATTTACGCATAAAGCTTCACGAAATTCAGCAATGAAAAATAATATGTATTTTTGTTAGTTTTGTATAGAAAATTATTTTGAATTGCAGCATACATAACCTAAACATTACCCACTGAATCCCATTATCTATGCGTTTTTATGATACTAAGTACTGATGAAGTATCATATATTGGGTTGAGCTTTTAGTATTTTTTTATTCATGTCTAGATCTGGTGCCAGTTTAAAATCACGGTCACATCATTTATATTAAATATCTATATTATTTACAGAAGACAATTAACACGATCAAATTTCAATATAATATACAATTTCGCAAGCCCTCCTTAAGCACTGTGTTTCATTCTTTATGTATATTGTATATCCTTTTATACAAATACCAATATAACTCGTTATACTCGTATTTGCTATTTAAAAACCATACTATCCGCCACGCAAGTTCCAAAAATCCCAAGAATGATGGCCAAGTTCAGCAAACGTGCGACACTAAATTGAAAACCAGTTTCGCATCCGATTCAATACGGAAAATCTGATTTGTGACGTTACCATCCAGTATGTTAATTTTGCGTGGGGTTTCCTTTCTTCAATTATGTATTATATTTTTAATTTGGGGTATTTTTTATAGATAATTTGGTTACGCCTATTACACTGCCTACGAATTGTCAGATCTAGACCAACTTTTAATGGGAGCACACGAAAGGTACCAGCTTTTAAAAATAGTATCGTCATAATCGATTCACCCATTAAATATTTATGAGGTGACGAATATATATTACATATTTCTTTTTTTGAAGTAGGTTAATAAACTGTAAAAAAGTTTAATATTTTTATTATTATATGAATTCTGTAAAAAACTGCCGCTGAAGCAATTTTATGATATAGAAGGACAGTGTAAATAAATTTATTTACGATATTTTGTAATCGCACACCCCAGCAATAGCTGGAATATTAGCGATATAATTTTGTAACAATAACATCTATAATTTATAACTACGATCTTTCAAAAAATGCAATTATATATTATTTAGAAATAAAAACTTATTTAACGGATTTTAAACGCGATTTATTCATTATATTATTAACCCGACGTTTCGAACACTACAGCAAGCGTAGTCACGGGGAGACTGTTAATAATATAATGAATAAAACGTGTTTAAAATCCGTTAAAAAGCTTTTAATTTCTAAATGCAATTATAATTTGAATTTTACTAGGTAGGTTCAATCAGTTTAATTTCAGTTTGGTTTAGCTGGATGTAGAAATAAACAGTAGTAATTTTTTAACAGTGTGAAAATAACATCGTTATCTTAATCTTGTTAAATTGCACTTCCCCGTAAAAACGTTGCATTTTAACAATTGCGTGACTTAAATCCTAGCATTTTCCATGTAATTTTTAATGAGTAAGACTCGCACTTATGCTACACGTCATTTCTCGTTACAAAATAAAATAAACCCTGGATCTATAAAATTATAACATTATTAGCTCTGCCTCGCACACGAAACTACATTAATATAATTCCATTATTATGGATTGATTTAGGAAAAAAGAGTATGAACTTGAGTCTTCAACTATTTTCATTCGACATCAAAATCGGTGTTACAGTTTAGCCTTGAAGGCCAAACAGACAAGCAGACAAACTTTCATATATGTAATATGGAAATGTAATTTATACGCTGTGTAACTAATATTTAAGTACATAGATATACGTACATTATATGTATACTTGACATAGATTTTCTGTCATTATGATATGGGACTTAAACGTATAATAGATTCTTTAATCTATTGTTATTAAAAATACAGCAGGAATAAACAACGTAGTTAACGGAAAAAAATATATAAAAATTCGCTATCAAGTTTTTTTTGAAAAATTAAATCATAAATAATCATATAATCGCATGATGATATAATTAATATTGACTTGAAATTTAATAAGTTCCAAGTTATTGTTACATAAATAAATGTATAAGTAAAAAATACATAATTTTATTACCTAATGTTACCTACAAGATACATATTAACTTGTACACAAACAAGGAAAGTTATGCTTCAAAAATCGGTAATCGTATCAACATTATCCGTCACCTACCTTCGATATTTAAATTTTGCCCATAATTATTTATCATTCGTATAAATTACTAAGCCAGTGACCAACGTGTTCCCAGTAGAGCGAAACCTGTTATCTACTGATAACAGAGTGTTACCGCCATACTCTTTATTCAGTTGATATTCGAAACACGGCGAGTACGCAATCATAACAGTTGAAAAGTAAATTAAATACATCAAAATGGGGTGTGGCGAATTCCTTGTCAAATATATTTTGTTCTTCGCAAATCTTTTCTTTGCGGTAAGTGTTACTTTTGACTATATTTTGCGAAGTTTTTGAAAAGATAATTAGGTGAGCATATGAAATGTATTAATTATCTTATCTGTAGAAGGAAATGCACTAGTGCTATGACATAATGTCATTTTTAATTATAGAATTAAGTATGTTAGATTAAATTGTTTCGACTGACATCCCTAAAATAAGTTTATTTATTCGTCGACATTATAATTTATGCTATGGAACGCATTGCCGGATCTAATTAATAAGGCACAATCTTTAAATGTTTTTAAAATAATTCTTCATAATTATCATTTTTCCTGCCGTTCTTAGATCAATGTACGTATATTTATTATATTTTACTTTATTTTTATGTATGTAGCTATTTACATTTTTTTGTGTATGTATGTATGATAATATAACATATATTTATACCGTATTGAAATTAATATTAGAACTATTATTTATTTTTCTCATTGTATATATTTATGCTCTTCCCTACTCCTATCCTCTATTTTAACTTCTCACAGTGCAACCGTTTGTCTGGAAGAAATGGCTGTTAAGCGATAAGACCGCCTTTTGTGATAATGTTCCCTAGATTAAGACTCAATTTGTTACTATTTCAAACAATAAAGCATAAATAAATAAAATAAACAAAATTTATTGGATTATCATAACCTATAAATATATCCATTGTGATTGACTTTGTTGCATTAATTAATATATGTTGTTTATTTCATTCAGTATTAAAGTTTTTATGCTTTATATGGTACTTGCATACTTATATATTACGATTTAATAAATGTTATATCTCAAATATGTTGTGCAATGAGTTCGATACACCTCCACCCACAAACTGATTCACCTTTGAATCACCAATGCCATCATTCTTATTATCATTAAAAGTTTATAACGAATACAAAATTACAGAATGTCATGTATAACCTCAAATAAAAACACTTTCTTTTGACATTATGATGATATATACAAATAATCAGTCAATAGTTGACTAACAGCTTTGCAATTTTTTATTTTGTACTTTATGCTAAATAGATGTCTTACAAATAATAAACTAACTGCTGTTTTATAAAATATTTTTACGAATTCTCAAACTTGTGATATCAGTTTCTAATAAGATTATTAACACAGATGTTTTATAAATAACACAATCAAAAGCTGTTCATTATTTATTATGCACTGAAAAATTGGCATATTAGGATCTAAAAAATGCAAATAAATGTACGGATATTATATATCGTACTAGGTTTTGCCCGAGGCTTCGCATGCGTTAATTCGGAGTAGTTTAATAGATGTTATAATACATATAAATATTCCTCTTATCACTATAACTATTAAAAAACCCCATCAAAAGCCGTTGCGTAATTTTAATGATTTAGGCATACATAGGAACACAGAAATCGACTTTGTTTTATACTCTGTTTATGTGCCCGGATGTTATCAGAAGGTAAATTGGTTGATTAATTTCTGAATGCACTTTAGTCTTATTATAATCTGTGACACTAGATATGAGAAATTTGAAAATAAAATCTTTCAATAACAATATATCTAAAACATACATCAGTAGGTATCAACCTTCAATAACAATATATGTAAAATATACTCTTCTGAAAAAGCCGTTTCTCATTAAGCGCCGATCATTTGAAATCTAATATTGGCATATTTACGAAGAAAAACAATAGTGTCGATAATGGTTTAAGGAGAAGCATTGGTGTGCGTCGCCACTGATAACAGATAAGATACCCCTGATAGTAGTTTTTAGGGCGTAGATAAAGTCTGTATGCATAAACAGTTTGTATAGCATGATCTCAATGCGTATTGAAATGGTGTCCATTATTATCGTAAAATGATTTCTGATCATAAAGAATGAAAAATGGGTAGCTAGAGACAATAATTTAGCGCAATAATCTTTCTTCAGAATTGCTTCAAATATTGTTTTTATGATAAAAGAGATGCTCTTCTGTGAATTTATTCACATAAAAATTTAACTTTAATAAATTCGACTGCACTTTAGGGGACTAAACTAAAATGACGAACGCACACATTTGCACATTTAACGAATCATCCATAGATTATATAGTATATACTGGTATTGGTCTCGGCTGGCTGTGTGGGTGGGTACACAGGGCCGCACACACACATACACATTACACGCGTGCATATTATGCTCAGAAATGAGACCATACGATTAACTTAAATTCTATTAACTGTACTAATAAAATATATGTTGAATGACGAATAATTTGGCAAAAACTTAAATTGATGCCGTACTACGTATATATATATATTACATGCATTTTAATATTTACAAAAATTTTGAGGAACCCTTGTGCCTTTCGTCGCATCAAATTTTTACCATTATCTTTTCAACACTTATCAAATTAGCACATGTCCTAAAGAATAGAATACATTTTATAATACAGGGTATTCTGTAGTTTAAGCCATTATAAATTGACTGTTAGATAAAGCTGACATACGATACTCTAGCATACTACTATCGTCTCTTTCATACCATACCATCTCCACCATACTCCTAGAATAAAAAACAACGCTCTTTGAGTACAACAAGCTTTAGGAAAGCAACTACTTTAGAGCTATATAATATGTTATTTTGAAACGGAAATTATTAAAGTAAATAAATGTCTTGCTTTAATATTTCAGTTAGCTGGTCTAGCCCTCGTCGGTCTGGGAATCGCGGTGCAGCTCCAAGTCTCAGAAATAGTGGATATAGTCGAGTCCGCCAACTTCCAGATAGCTCCCATAACGGCAATCGTACTTGGCAGTATCGTCTTCTTGATCGCCTTCTTTGGATGCTGTGGAGCCATTAAGGAGAACAACTGCATGCTTGTTACTGTAAGTATTGTTGAAAGGTATATCAAAGATTTTTACCATTTTCTTATACTTTTTCCCAAAACTAATTCGATAAATTTCCTGACCTTTTAGTGTACCTGGACATACTTCGTCACAAGCATACATGCATACAGTCTAAAAACATAACGTCTGTCCAAGTCGGATAAAATATTATAACTAACTAATGATACCAATTTTCCATCGAACACAGAATCAATTACGTCAATCATTTGAAAATCCACGGTACCGTTACCAGCAACAAGAATAAAAAAAAAATCAATAGAATTAAAACCTACGTCGTTATCGTCGGTTTATAAAATATAACGCGAATCACACTTTCATGCCATTTCATCAACATCATAAACATTTTCCTACTGCTGGGATACAGGCCTCCTATGAAGGTTTAGGCCGAAATCCGGCACGCTAAGTACGCGTTGGCGAGATTTCATGTGTCGTCGAACTTTTGACTCTTTGACATGACGGTTTCCTCACGATTTTTCCTCAATCGAGAAGTTTCTTACCATTTAGAACTATCTGTAACACGCGCGACAACTTTAACTCCATACATTCATTGACCATATATATATTTCAGTACTCAATCTTCATGCTGGTATTGATGCTAGCGAAAATAACGCTCGCCGTGCTTATCTTCGTGAACCTGGACAGTTACGTGGAAGAGATTCCGCGCTGGTTGAACGAAGCATTCAACAAGGATAGAGAAGTCTTCCACGGAATTGAGAGAACGGTGAGTGAAAATTGATACCTAAAACAAAAAATAAAGGTCTCTTAAGGAAAGAGTTTTCTTTCAATACCGATGCTCCACTTCCAATATTGTTTTTTAAGCCCATACCAAGAGTATTACATTAATAATTTCCTCCTGAATGTTGCCAATATATATGCTATAACCTTTTTTGGCATTAGCGGCGATAAATCCAACTCACTAATTCATGATCATCCAGACATAGACATATTTAGACTACAGAAAAAAGGAACCAACTAGTATCTGTTGCCTTTCTCAACAGTGAAAGGATTTTTGAAATCGGTCCATCTTATTTTGTCGTACATTACAACATACATTTTGTGTTTGACAAACGTTTTATAATATCAGGCTATTTATTATATCGAAATTCATTCCAGTTCAAATGCTGTGGTCCATCTGGGGCCGTATCTTACCTCAACATCACCTTACCCGAGAGCTGCTGCGCGTCCACCCCTTGCACCGTGCTGAACGCCTACAGCGGCTGCTCCAGTGTCGTCGAGGACTTCTTCCAGACCTTCGGAGTTGCTATTGGCGCCCTGGCTATGAGTGTCGTCGCTATTGAGGTATAACTGAACGGAATTTTTTTTTTCTAGAAAATTCCCACAATCTCAAACATTTATTTCAACTAAAAGTCCATTGGCAATTTTTTTGTTTCTATTCTTTCAAAAAATTTCCCATTTATAAAAGCATTTCAATGCTATAAAACTAAAAATTAAAAGTCCATTACCTTTCCATTTAACACGTTGATTTATATTTTTATACCACCATATAGAATTAGTGATTGGTTGTATAGAGTGTCTATTGTTTACTTTTCTAAGTTGCGCTTTTTAAAGCATATCAATTTTAAATTTTAATCCTAGAGAACTGTCCGGTTGACTGCTGTTTTCTGGCGACATCTTATTGATTCTATTTGCGCACTTGCAATGGTATTTGCTATTGAGGTAACCCAAAAAGAGAAATGTCGCATAAATGAAAATTTGTAGTTCAAATTCTATATATTCGACTAGACTTATATAAGCACTGTTGATACTTCGTTTTATAAGCAGTTGGCTGCCATCGGTTCGCCAGAATCTTGTACAAAGAAGAGTCTTAAGTGCTACATCAAATTGCTTACGATCTAAACCTTATTACATAAATAGGTACACAATAGTCTGCAAAATAAGTCAAACTTCATATCCTCTTTAATCTTTTCATTTAAAAGCCCGCTAAATGAATGATAAAAAAATATATTTTCAAAAAATCAATTAAGTTTTTAAGAAGATAGAGTTCGTATAAGTAGCACATTAGAAGTGTTATTTCTGTTTATTAAATAATAAGCAATAACCAAAGAAAATAACATAGATAAAGTTTGTCCCATTATATTTATATTATTTCTTTTCAGTTGGTGGCTATTGTATTCGCGCTGTGCCTTGCCAACCACGCCCGCAACCAAAGCAGAAGATCCCGCTACTAGCTTAAATATTAATTAATATAATTTTAGACTTAATATTAGTACCATAAGTTTATGTGTAAAAACGTCGCAATGTTTTTATAACCTCTTTTTTCTAAACTGCATAGAAATTAATCGTAAGTTACCTAGATATCTGTGTCATCGATTTAATTCATCAAACTATGTAGTAATATACACTTTATATGCATCTTTGATTTACTTTTTCTTTTAAAAAGAAAGATCGGCCACAAAGCAAGGAATCTGTATGTAATAGCTGATATACTAAATGAAATTATTTGTTATTTTTCATTTGTTAAGCCATAAGTATTTCAAACAAAAAATAAAAATACGTAGAGTATTATAGTTAGGTTACGAGAATATTTCTTCTACCCAAAAAATTGTGATAGAAGTTAATTAAACCTTGTGTTTAAATACCCACCCAAAATAGCCAAACAGTATGTATATTTTGTCATAATATACTATGAAAAAATAAAGAGTAAAGAATTGAAATGTTGTTTTATTTTGCGCCCCATAATATTTTGTTTGTATGCACTGCCTATGTAAATATCCATATCACATTTAAATTAATTGTCTCTGTATGGTAGCCCATATAAATAAAAATGAATAACAAAATCTGT
>NC_052117.1:8650430-8661048 GCF_012273895.1 Zerene cesonia
CGCACTTGGCCAACGTGGTGGATTATGGCCTGAACCCTCATAGGAGGCCTGTGTCCCAGCAGTGGGAACATATAAGGGTTGATGATACATGACTTTCTCGTGACTTTTATGTTTAAAATGTACATTTTATCTAAAACCTTTCACAATCAACCATCATTCCGCCCCGGCTTCGCTCATGGTATTTATATAGCCTATAGCACTCAGTGATCCCGTACAGATCCAACAGATAGTTCGGATTACATTCAGATCAGAAACAAACAAGCTACCAAATAAACATTTAAAAGTATTTAAAACTATTGACAATAAAGATGGATTATTCAAACAATCAAGGAGAGACTCCAGAAATCTTTTTTGTAGCAAATAATTGATTATTTTGTGGAATTAGTGGCTCTCAAGGGTTTCATTTGTTTTCTACCCATAATTAAGAATTAAACATCAGTTTCTAAGTATTGTGACAAAGACATTAAAACGACAAGTGTTCTTAAAGATAAATAACAATTAACAATCATTATTGTTACAAATGCTATCTTCACATTTCCTGATAATTTTGAGTTGTTATTTGTCCTTTGGAATATTTTTTCACTTATATAAAAACAAAATAAAGACTTATTAATTTAATAGAATAAACGGAGATACTATTATACTTGTGATCCTATGCTATCAATGTGTATCATTAAATAATAAAAACGAAATCTCTTAAAGTTTCTAGCGATGTTTTATTTGTTTATTACACCAGTTCAATTTTAATATGTTACTTGAAATTGACCAATGTGCTCATCCAGATCTTAATCAATATTTGGATGATATGTACCGATTCTGTGAATCTTCTCAAACAAAAATATCCAATAATTCGATCACCATAGTACTGTGGATGATTGTTTATTATTTTATAATAGTGACGCACCTCACCACTTATCCTAGGAAGGTATTGATCTAATATAAAGTGGCATACTATTAGAAGTGCCCTTGTCTGATAGTGTTATACCTATCTCATGATTGGTACGGTTTTAGTCGTGCAGTTTACCGAGTTCCCAACATGTGTGTCTGTCTAGGAAAATTTGTAGTTAGATACATTTTAGTTAGCATTAATTTGTTATTTTTTGTAAGTATTCCTATTCACTCATTTAAAAATATGTTTCATATATAAATAATGTATGTATGTGGGTAAATGCATTTACAACTGAAATATTTATAATGAAATTCATAACAATTATTAAATAATCTGTCTAATCATTAAAGACAAAAATGTGACCATAGATTTTATAAAATCAATTAAAGCAAATATAAAAAATAACGGACCATGAATGTGGCCATCATTAAACAAAATATAACCAGCATGAAGATTTCATTCTGATTACAGATAATCGGTGCTGGTCTGGCAGTGGTAGGTGGGATAGCTCTCTATCACCTGAGTTCAAGTCCTCAAATCGAAGTAGATTCTTTGAAATTCGCAGTTATTCTGGCAATAGTACTGGGATGTGTTATAGCAGTCGTTAGCTCTTTGGGTTGGTGCGGAGCGTGTGCTGAAAGGAAAAATCTTCTTTATGTTGTAAGTATTTTCCAAGAGTACTATATATGCAATTCTTATGGTCTATGATCCAGTAACAGATTTCATAACCAATCCCTTCCGGAAACATGTACAGTGACTAAGGTAAGGAGCTTGGTGACTGCCACGTACAGCTCCGTTGGTGGGCTTTGGTGCTGTGGTGATCTAAAATCTAAAAAAAAATAGCAATTTTGCTCCGACTTGCACATTTGTAAGATGAAAGTTTATCCACTATCTTGAAACAATTAATAAGTTTGCTGGTTGTAATGTACTCTTTGTATGTGTGAGAAAGAAAACATGCTGGTGACGTGCTGAACAATCGGTAAATAATTTCTATGCAGCGTCTTATGCCTGATATTAGGCAGCTTAATAAAGAGGTATAAGTTAAAAGAAGATTATAGATTAAACGTTCAAATTAAAAAAAAGAATCCGTGTTAGTATAATTTGTAGTCTTTTAAATAATTATAGAGAACATGAAACATGACAAGTTAGATATAATAAGGAATATAAGATATTAACTTATTTAATTTCAGTATTCCGGAGTAGTATTAATCTTGGCTGGTCTACAAATCTATGGATTGGTGACCCTAAGAAACCAAGAGCAGGAGGACTTGCGTGATCTAGTCGTCAATTCGCTAGAACAAGCCTTCAACGAATCCCAGCTACAAAGTTTCCATGCTATGGAAGATTCTGTGAGTTTCATTGCGTTTTCAGTTAATAGATCTTTAGGTACTTATGTCGAAATTTCAAGGTATGGCTCTCTTCCTCATTTTTCACAATAAGTTTTAAGCTAGTTTGTAACTGTAAGCAACATAAAAGAAATAAAATAAATTTATACAATGCAAACAAAGACACGACTGATCTATGTGCGTGTGTGATTAAGATTTCAGTAAGGTACCGTGCACACATAAATAAACAAAATTAATAATTTCACCGTAAATCAATATTTTATATATAAAATATGTTACCTTCCGATCTGTCCCTTTTTTGTATCATCTAAAATACCGTGTTTGTATTTATGTTAGAAATTTAGATTTCGACCCGAGAAATCGACCTTTTATAACCAATAAAAGCAACGAATTGCACTAATTAGTTTCGAAACTTCAGCTAAAGTGTTGCGGGACCACGGGCCCCGATTCCTACGCGGGTGTCTACGACAGGCTCCCAGCATCTTGCTGTAGGAACGCCACCGTTCTCCCAGACTTCGACACACCCATTGTTGTGGATAGAGACCTGACACTATCCTGTTATGCTGATGACGCTTATCCAGGCTGCAACGAAGTGCTCCTCGAGAGTCTGAGCTCGCTAGCTTATTATGTTGGAGTCGCCTTCATTATTGTTATTGCCATTGAGGTAAGCTGGATGTATGACAAGAATGTGGTCATAAGATTTTATTTAATTTTTGTAGGATCAGATGTTCCTCGTGACTTGATTTAGTACACTGATATAATGAATAGAAAATTTGATATAATTGAATACATAAAAATATGCGTAAAATTCATTTTTCAATTCTTTAAATTACCATACATAATTCTTATTAGTAGCGAAGTATAAATTGTATCTGATGGTAAGACGAATAGAACACGAAGCAACTTAGCTTTAAGCTTTAATCCTATTTAAGGATCAGTGGACTTTGTGGATTTAGGGGATAGAAATAATGATGTGTTAATTACTTGTTACAGTTGCTGGCTATTGTTATGGCAATGTCGCTTAGCTGTTGCATCGGAAGCCCGAAGACTGTTTAATATCAAGAAAATGAATGAATGAATCCTGTTATAATTGTATTATAAATTATTGTTTTCTCGTTTGTTATGTTTGCAATAAAATTTGTTTTAAAGATTAACTTAGTGAAAGCTATTTTCGTCGCATTTGAATGTGGGGTTTCGGGGATTTACCTATTATATAAACATATCTTTATGATCTTTAAAACTACAAAACAGGACAGATAGTCGCTGTAAATTAACATTTTAAATTGCAATAAATGCACAATGTCAAAATGTTTTTTTAAGGAAATTTGGAGATGTACTGTGAAAGATACAAGTAACATGATATTTTATTTATGAGTGTTTACTGTTCGCTATATTATTTATGTGAACCTGTGTTTGTAACCTTGTGATTATACACAATTTGACTGTATTTCTTTTGTGTTCGTTACCTCATAACTTTCGAATGGGTGAACCGACTTTGACGATTATTTTTTATGGGAAAGCTGGTCCCTTCCCTGTTGTATTTAAATGATAATTATTTCTGATAATTTGAAGGGGCTTTAGTGTTTTGTCAAATATAATAATTTAATATAAATGTACCAATTCAGGCATCTTATCGCTAGTTTACTTACGATTCCCTGATACTAGATAAGTATTATTTATTTTCTGTTTGCCTTGCAACCGTCAGTCCACACGCGAATAATTACTGTATCCACTACGTTAGTGATTGAAAGATGGGTTTGTTGGCTAAATACGTGTTGTTTTGCGCAAATTTTATTTTCATGGTGAGTTGATTTGCTTATGCTTATATTATATAAGATATATTAACATTTTAAATCCTTTCATAGCAAAGATTCTGGGTTTGACTAAATTCTATTATAATTTGTCAAAGCTCGACAAATTTATGAAAGTAAATCGTTAATTAAATTCATAACTGTTTATTTGAAGAGTAATTTACTTTTTTTCTTATTAGTTGTTTGAATATTAATTATTGAAATCTATTTTTGTTTTTTTTTTATTTAATGGGTCTGTCTAATATAGTCTTTTATATCAATTAACTCGATCGGAGGCCTATATCCTTTTCCTTACCCTTCTCAGTCCGTTTTTTTGTTCTTATTGTCAATCCTTTTCCAATTTTAAGTCGGCAATCCATTTGTAGAGGCGTAAGGTCTGCAATCGATCTTCTGCCTCTCCAAATGTTCATTGGCGGTGGCAGCGCTTTCCATCAGTCGACCCACCAGCTCCATTGCCGGCTATGATATAAAAAAGTAACAATATTTATTTAGGTTATAACTTTTCCAGCTCGCAAGTCTAACCCTTATAGGTCTCGGTGCTGCAGTAGTAGCGCATACAGCTGAATTGAAGGTCTTAATGCCGATCGCCACAGAAGCCATTCCTGTATCAGTGATTATTCTGGGCGTTTTAGTATTTATAATATCCTGTTTCGGATACTGTGGGTCCATTCACGAAAATCGATTTTTGCTACTCGTGGTAAGTACTGAGTAAAATGATATGTAGGTATGACTTAAACAGAGCAAACACAGACCTTATTTGCGTATTTGCAATTCGTTATGAAAAACATTGAAGTGTTTCTGAAAGAAGTTTATTTAAATAAATATTTGACAGGTTAATTGGTAAAATTTAAAACGACGAGGTTTCAGGCAGACAAAGAGGGAAAGGGGGGTCTCTTGTCCACAAATACACATGATACATTATTTTTAGTATTCGTTGTGTACGCTTCTCCTGGCTGGAGGAAAGATATACCTAGCAATCGTGATCTACAACAGTGTCAACAGAATGGCCGAGCTTGTACTAGACTGGCTTGGACAGGCATTCAATAATAATCAGATGAGAGAACCATTCCACGCTATGGAGGCAGCGGTGAGTATTTGGTGCTTGAAACACTTCCTATTACAAACTTCTCTTGTCTGGATAGAGTCACGAGCTAGTGATGCGCGCTTTAAAACGCTGTTACCAGGTAAACTTGTATAATAACAACAGCTTTGATATGGCTAAAACAGAACATTTGAAGATAAATATTACTTTTTACCCACAAAAGATTGGGAATGCTCATAAAAATTGGGAATTTATATCTCGCCTTTCGCAGAATTAACGTTAGAAATTGAATTCCCATGAAATTACTAAAAAATTATCAACACTTTCTTTCCTCACAGCCGAAAGACATTTTAAATGATTAAACTACGTTATAGTTCAGGTGCTGCGGAACAACTGGCCCGGATTCCTATACATCTGGAGTTTTACCAAGTCTACCAGTGTCCTGCTGTCCAGAAGATGACCAAATTTGCAACACTACGAATGCATATGACGGCTGCAACAGAGTAGTTACCGTTTACATGGAGACGTATGGCTTGGTCCTTGGAGGGATCATGGTCATGCTTATTGTTGTTGAGGTGGGTCAATGGAATTTGAATTTAATGATTAGGCGTTTAGAGTTTACTATCAAAGCATGCTTAACATGATTTTCAGTGTACTTTGAATAGAACATAAGTCGTTTTCCCAAAATCATATATCAGGATCACTAAGATGTGATCTAGGCTGCTGATAGCACGTCAGTAAATCTTTGTAGAAACAAACAAAATAAATTAAACTGTTACTATCCTATAAGGTCACCAGCTTATAAGATTTTTATGAGTGTTACATGTCTGATATAAATCACTTTGGTAGGACTTGGAAGGTGTCCAATGCCATATTGTAAATAGATTAAATATGGAGTACTCTTGAACTGTTTTACTTTATTTCAATTTTTTTTTCAGTTGTCAGCTTCGTTGTTTGGAATGATATTATGCTGTTGGATTGGTAATAAAAGACATCGTACTGTATGAATTAACCTGCAATTTAATTGAATTAACTCAAAGTCAATAAGACTAAGGTCTGGTCAGTATCTGAAGTTGCTGAGTCGGTCTGTGAACTGCAGATTTTTGTGTTCTGTATTAAAGGTGCTCTTATTATAATGAATATATTTTTAGTCCGTGAAAATATATTATTTATTACCACGTGGTATGCTAAGGGTTAATATAATATATAGGTGTTGTGGACGTACGTTTTTACAATTACATATGTATATATGCATGATATGAATTACTTTATGTTATTAATAAACAGATTAGTAAAATTTTATCAAAGTATGTAAATAACCTAATCTTATCTTCATATTCCGGTCTTATTCAGGGAAGTCCCCGCGGCAGATTGTAAACCTATATTTTATAATTTTATCAGTGCATGCTAACGTCATTGTGATTAAGGGGACTATAGAGCACGCACGCACACATTTATACAATCAACACAACAGCACAGATAATATATAATACAAGACAACGGTCTCGAATCTGCGGTCTGACAGTACAAAGAGCTGAATACACATACATGTGTACACATCATACCTGGATATAAAAAAAACGTATTACTAAAAATCTATTAATAAATTGCTTGAAGAATAATTTGACTCCAATCAGTTAAAAAAGTGATCGTTTATCGTATCGTATATTCAGTATTATGGTAGATTTTTTTAAGAATAGAAAAAAATATATCAGGCGGGATTCGAACCGTCGTTATTTTACTAAACCGTAGCAATGCCTATCCTTTCGGCTACCGTTGTATCCGCCTCAGCAATCGAATTTCTTCGACTCTTTCGGGCTCATATCCCTAAGAGACATTCGACGCCAGTTATTGAGATGACTAACATGTCAACCAATATCAAACATTATTTCAATGATTACAATATTGTATAGACGGACCGCAGTCTTTATATTTGCGATCAGTAACCGCAAAAATTTTCTTTAAAGATCAAAAAAGCGACGATACAAACGCTAGTGTAAAACAAGCTAAGCTTGTTGTCGAGACATGTATGCAAACCGGTCAGTATGCCGTTACACGCTTCATCAACTTGGGGTCACTCAACTAAGTACACTTTGTCTTAAGACGTAACTTAAAATGTGAAAAAATATAAAAAAGTTTTGCCATGGTGGTAACGCAAGGAAATTTAATAAAAAAAATTTCTATGTTTAATAAAAAAATACTGTACCGAATACTGCTAATATCATAAAGGCGAAAGTTTGGAAGTATGGATGTATGTAGGTATGTAGGTATGTATGGTTGTATGGATATTTGTTACTCTTTCACGCAAAAACTTCTGAACCGATTGCAATGAAATTCGGTACGGTAGCTGGACAACTGGAGTAACACGTAGACAAATTTTATCCAGATATTTCTACGGAATTCATACTTACGCGGGTGAAACCGTGGGGCGCAGCTAGTATCAAATAATTCCCGAAATATAACATAAAAAATAGGTAAATTTTATTGTTTATTTTATTGTTGTAATAAGATTTAGGTGCTAAGGCCACGGTTAAGTGACAATGGGCGACGCCGAAATCTAATAAATGCATGTTTTAAGGATAGAAGTTTATGAATTTGATTGCACGCCAACTTGTTTTCAAAATACCTATTCACATTATAAATGCGACAGTTACTCTGTCTGACCATCTCTTCATCACGCCTAAACTACTGATCCGATCTGGTTTAAAATTTTGTAGGCAGATAGTTTGAGACCTGGAAAAGGTCATAGTTTTTTGTACCGGAAAACCCACAGAAACTTGGGGGATAACCCCCGGACTGTCAATTTTTTCCCTTGAATTCGCGGGCGAAGCCGTGGGCGAAACTTAGCAAGTCATAAACCACTAAGCCTAAATAGAATATTTCACATTAATTTTTTTCGCAACATTAGTTACACAAGGGAAAGTTAAGAAAGTAAGTATGTCTTATTTTTGCGTGATGGGTAAACCGTTTAACTATGTAATTAGCACTAAGCTTTCTAAGTTTTTACATATGTCTAATACGTATTCATATTGAAAATCCGAAAGTGAACGCTGTATCATACAGCCATCATTTTTCCAGTCAATTGAGGATGCTACAAAGTTTTGATATCTAGTTTTTCTTCTGTCATAGCGGACAACTGAGCTGGTGGTTCGCCTGAAGGTAAGCGATCACCACCACTCATGAACATTCGAACATGCAGAGGATGTGCCTGTGAATGCGCTGCTCGCTTGTAAAGGGTTAGGGATAAGAAAAGAATCGACAATTGTCAACAGGCCTTCGGCTCCCCCACTCAACATACGAAACACAGAAGCACAGATAACATAATACTATAAGTAGAATGCTACTATTTCATGCCGGTCTTCTGTGGGTATTCGATGATACCCCGGTGCGAGCTGGCCCAATGCTGATGCGTTCTCGACTCCCACATTAAATTGTTATTTGCTTCAAAGCATTTGTAATTAATTAAACACTACAATGCTAACATGCTTGCCATGATGTTTCAAACAACCAGATGTAAAGCTTTTAATGATGAAGGAATATAAAAAATTCGTACGTATCTTAAACTATACCTTTTTAGATTTGATTCTCTATGCATCATATTCTTATACTCAAAGTATGACCTAGTTTATATTTTTATTAAGTATTGGAATCATCCATACAATAACAGATGTCAAACGTTCACCCACTTATAGGAGCGACATCTGGGACGATGCATAATTTGGATTGTATGACGATATTTGCGCACTGCCCGTTACATCGCGTAGAACGTGTTTTGAATTGCAAGTGGCGTTTGCGTGGCAAGTTAACTATGCGTTAATAGGGTTGGTTCCTAATGTTATATTTTCAATCGACTTCAAAAAAGTTTGTGTTTCTTGCCTGAGAATTTGGTCTAGTTATAATCATTTGTAGGCTGTTAAGTTTTTCGTTATAACTTATTCTATAGTTCGCATTTTTGTATGTTTATTGGTTTAATTACCTCATATAATTATTTACATTGAAAATATATTAACAACCAAAAATTCTATGCACTATTTTTAAGCAATTTATTCAAAAGGAATGTGAATAGGCACTTATTGGGTAAGCGTGCTCCATCCTAGACCTCGCTTGTCGCTTTCCATCAGGCGAAGCGATGGTCAAATGCTTGCCTAATCTTAAATTAAAAAAAAAAAAAAAATCTATCAGACAAATACATAAATCTGTGCGTCAAGATAAAAAATCTTTACTGGAATAACGTTACGTGAGTAGAATGCACGGTTCTAAAAGTGCATTTACTAAGATTAGGTTTATGAAGGATATTAATGCATAATGAATGGCAGTAGTATTGCTAGGAAAAAGAGAAACACTAGGTACTTATAGCAATTGAAAATAGAATAAATATATATTTTAATTTGGTCTGTCAGAATGACATTAAACACATCGATTCACAGACCAATTAGAAAAATGATCTATGTACTGATGTTTTATTGTGTAGCTTTTTTATCAATAAAAACGTCGAATGCGTTTGGGCGAAATTTTCATCCGATTTTACAATAAAATAATATATGACTAAATGTTGGTAACCATGTAAAATTGCCCTTAGAACAGTCATTCAATGTTTCTAGTTCAATGGAACACATGTAAGCGCAGGTTTGCAAATTGTTCTTATATCGGCAAATATTACTTTTTCTCTTATTTTGAGAATAAAGAAATCGCATCACATATTCAAAAAAAGCAGGGTTTCGGTTTTCGTTTGTCATAAGTTTTCGCTGTAAACTGGTAGATATGGGAATATCTTTTGTTTCTGAGTTTACGTTTATTCAAGAAACAAACTTGTGTATTTACAAAGTTCTAAATTATTATTAAAAGTCAAGGATTTGAAGGCTCGAGAATATAGTAATTATGTTATATTTCTCAAATATCAATGGCGAGAGAAATATGTGAAATACACACAAGAAAGCGTGGCTAGGAAGCTATTTTATACACAATTTTTAAAACTTTTCATGAACTGTTATTGTAGGTATAAATACACTTTTTCCTTAACAACACACAAAAATCTTTGCAATACGCAAAATAAATAAAAAAGTATTATCTGCAGACCGCATTATATAACCTGTACCGGCGTTGACATTGGAAATTGGCGCCATCTTAAGCGTAATGATAACGGTAGAGACCGGCTGGGTAGAGGTCAAACACCCATAAGCATACGTTTACTTTAAAACTTTAGCTTTAGGTAAGTAAGTTTAATAATGTTAGTTGTATAAAGGCGTTAGGAGTATATTATTTACAGTACTAAACGAATGGCTATTCAAATAAGAATAGGTTCGACGTATGACCATATTGTTATTGCCCTAATGCTATTTTTTATTTAATTGTAACACCTTTATGCTTATCAAAAACTATTTATTTTATTTTGTCTTTTACTTATACATTATATTTTAATACACATGTTAAAATATATATTGTCAGGTTTTTGACAGAAAGCCAGATTACTTACCATGCTCCGGCTAATTATTGTATTTCATTTATTTTACAACATACTTATTGCGCGTGT
>NC_052117.1:8662048-8672812 GCF_012273895.1 Zerene cesonia
GTTTTAAACAACTTCACAGAAATTCAGCTTGTTGGGACTTTATGTAACTTCGAATGTCTAAATTGACCGGACTAGTGTTTACCTTTCTCGTGAATAACTGGTATATCACTGCACATTGATAAAGAGCCATCATTATTTTATCATATTGTTTGTTCTCCTTTCATGAACATTAATTAATGCATTCTATCTCAATAATAAATAATTAAATTAGTATTTATTTATAATATTGCCATAACCATTTAATACATTAAATTAATCGCCCTCTTTCATATACTCAGTCTTTTATAATTTACTGTGTGCACCGGACTACATCTTATTATGACATAAATAGCCATATAATATTGTAAGAAACCGGTCTTACTACTCTGTGACAAATGCTTGAAGAAATATTGCACCAAGAGTCCAAGAACCTTCATGTTTCTAAAATATTTATTGTAGTATTGTTCTCTTTCTTGAACTTACACTACTTACCTAAATAAAAATCGGTCAAGTGCAAGTCGGACTCGCGACACTAAGGATTCCGTACAAATAAACTAAAGAGTAACCGTAAAAAATTGGTCACCCATCCAATTTATGACCGTGCCAACCATTGCTTAAATCGACTTCTTATTATTTGTTGTTATAGCAGCAACAGAAGTACCTACTCTCTGAAAATTTCACACTTACATTTTATGCGACATTTTTATTACAGCTTACTAAATACTAACTGTCGCATACTAATCAGAATATATTTTCCCTGTAATCATTAAATTTTCTGTCTTAAATAAAATAAAATAAATAATAATATAATATCTTAAATTTATAAAATATTTTCTTCGGTTAGTAGAAAATGTATTCTTATAATCCTACTCCTACTATCCTACTAATATTATAAATGAGAAAATTTATAAGGATGTGTGTTTTGATTGCAATGAAATTTGGTACGTAGACAGCTGGACAACTGGAATATCATATAGGCTATTATTTATCCCGATATTCCTACGGGATACGGACTTACGCGGGTGACACCGCGGGGCGCAGCTAGTATTTTTTATATAGATAAAAAACATCAAACCCTCAACACAAGCACTTAAAAACACATTATTATAACAATAAAATGAATACATCATAGTATGTAAATTATAATAATAAAGAATGTGCGTAGAATAAGTTACACATTAATTATTGAGCCTCATATAAATTGTATATTTAGCTGACCATACCTACGACAGTCGCAAGATCTGACCCAGTCTTGGGCTATCAGATCAGTCTAGGTCATTTCTCTACAGAATAGTAATAAACTGACCTCTTGGATCAAGCTCAGTATTCTCACGGCACTTTTTGCCTACAGTATCTTACTGTATATAGTACGTATAGAACAGTACGTTTTATGATTTATCACCATGGTTTTAAATACTATATCAGTCTAATTAATGCTAATGATATAGTGAGATGAAATAAGGTTATTGAATTGAGTAAATTATTTTGTATAACTTTCCTTCCCCCATAACAGCTCTTTTAGGTTGAGGTTTATTTTTGGAAGAGTTAGGTAGCCTACCATTTTCATTTCAAATTTCATCCGAATCTGTGTTGTGGCTGTGAAAACATCACAGACGGACTGACAAAATTTCGCATTTGTTAGTAAATATAATAGCATTTACTAACTTAAAAATGAGGTTCGAAAAAAGGTTATTGTGGGAGTCGAGCACGCTTCGGCACGAATTGGGCCAGCTCGCACCGGGGAAGTACCACACCCCCACAGAAAACCGGCGTGAAATAGTGGCATGCCACTGTGTTTCGTACGGTGAGTGGGGGAGCCGGAGGCCCGTTTCCTTTTCCTCACCCATCCTAGTCCATTCCTTCTTTCCAGTCGTTAATCCTTTCCTTTTCCCTTACCCCATAAAAGCGGGCAGCGCATTCACAGAGGTACTACCTTTGCGAATGTTTATGGGCAGTGGTGATCGCTTACCATCAGGCGAACCACCAGCTCAGCTGCCCGCTATGACATAAAAAAAAAAGGTTAATTGTGTTTGGAGAACGTATCTTTCCGTACCAAAGCCAGGGTGTTTTAGGTTAGAATAATAAAATCATTTAAATAACTACAGTGTCAATATTTCGATGTTTAAATTTGTATAACGGTATACAACAGATTATCACAGATTCTTATCGGCGTTAATACCTACTGCGTTGTATAAATTAAATAAATCTTTCCTAAATTTATTTAATTAATATAAATGTCGTATAAAGTACATTTAACGATCGTTAGTTTGTTTTGAACATTAAAAGACTTATTTATGAGTTTCTGGTGCGGTCAATAAACTTATTAAAAAACCGGACTTGGTTCTGAAAAAAGTGTCTAAATTTTACTCCAAAATATTGATTTTAATTTGTATGACGATGTTTAAAGATTAATAAACTCATTTATAAAATATTGATTATCGAAGGAAGAATCCTATTATAATTCATATTATAATGTAACAATATTTATTCTGAATGAGAATTATAATCTAAAAAAGGTTTGTAGACCAATCAAATAATTAAAAAAAAAAACGCCATAGAGCATACTGTATACATAAAAAGAACATTAATTGATTGTCCCCAATTCAATGACGAATTGCAACACTTACATGATACAAAACACATTCAAGGATATAGGAAGATAGAGGTTGAGCTCCATGAAATAATAATTCTTTGAATTACAAATTCACAAATTTTTATTTTTAAGGAAAATATCACAATGTGGGTGGATAATATAATATAATATCTACGTATTAAACAAGTTTTTATGACATCTGCCTTTCTATTGTAAATTTAACCGTTACTAAAATTCATGAACGGTTTTAAATTTTCATTTATGCAAAAAATACTTTTTAAAGGACTTCTTAACACACGGATTTAATTTAAAAATTATAACCGTAAAATTTGTTTGTATATTAAAATAAAGAAACAAAGATATTAGCACCATAATTCAATTTTGTTATGACACTGAATTTCTTCATAAACAAGGAAGGCACCGTCATAAATAATTTCACTCGCGCATAAAACTTTTACTAGCGATGCAGTTTTAAAAGGAAAAGCGATGAGGCGGCTGCTAGTTCATAACACAAATAATGACAAAAACATTTAGCGTGAAGCGTCGACCGGCTGCATGCGTACACCGTTAGCCACGAGCTCTCCGCGCTATAAATGTACATTTCCCGAGCCTCGCCGCTCAGAGTCCGTCCGACATGAGGCTGTTCGCGCCGCTCGCAATATGCGTGCTCTACGCACACGCTGCCACCATCAGTGCGCCAGCGAAGAAAATCGATGACCTCGATAATGTAGACCTAGACAACGTAATCAGTGAACCTGAACTTATCGACCCATTCAACTCAGTCAAAGACGTGGACAACAATCTCCGAAACTCCGCCCTGGGCATCCCTGTGAAAGTTATTGAAGAACCTGCGAAGAAGTTGGATGAAAACTCCAACGATTATGTGCCCGATAATGATGATAGTATCAATTTGAAGCGAGCACCGATTGATCTCAGAAATCCCGGCCCCCCTCAACGTCAGGAGCACGAGACCCAAAATCCTGAACATTACACCGATGCTCAAAAAGCAATATTCGTCATCAAACAAACAATCGACGACACACAGAACGTTTTTACTCAGGGATTAAAAGGTATTTCTGAGGGTTTCAACAAGTTATTCGCCAATAACGAACAATTATCTACTATCCAGCACAACATTCAGGCCTTAAGGAGTTCATTTAACGAACAAGTATTAAAATTAAACAACACCATAAAATCTTACATCAAGCCCGAGAAAGAAGAGGAATCTGCAAAAGAAATAAATGCAGTTCAAAGTCGCCTTCGACTGTTAGAAAGTAATTTTGAAACTGGTGTTAATACTTTATCGGAAGGAGTGGAACTTCTTGCCATTATAAAAGAAGAAGATGAAGCAGCAGCTAAAGCCGAGACTGATGCAGCAGTAGCCGCTGGAAACCCACCCCCGTCAAGTTCAACTCAAGCTCCGATAAACCAAAATAATAACCCAGTTTTGCAATTTTTGTACAACTTCCAACAAGGTATTTTAGGATCCATTTCCAATGTTAATAACGCCGTTCAAAACTACTGGAATCAAGGGCAGAACCAACAAAACCCTCCACAGAATGATCAATCACAGCAAGCACAGCCTGCTAATACTCAAGGTAGCTTTGTTGGCAATCTCTTCCAGGGTATCCAATTACCTTTTACCGGTCAACAAAATCAGCAACCTGCTCAGCAAGGCCAAAACCAAGAAAAGCCTCCTGGCGTGGCCGCTGACGAACCTGCGCAAACGGGATGGCGTCCCCCTAACATTATCCAATCACTTCAAAATTCCTGGAACAACTTAGTCAACCCGACTCAGAGCCAACCACCGCAAGCTGATACACCAGTATCAAATCCCATACAACAAGCCATCAGCAACATTGTTAATGTATTTAACAGACCAAATCAGAACCAGACGCCTCAAAATGCAGGCCAAGCCGTTCCTCCTGCATCAGCGAATAGCGTAAATACTGCTGAAAAGCCAGTTGATCAGCCACAAGGGGTGAACGCCGTTCCTCCAAATAAAGAATCTGTCGCAGCGGACGTACCTCAAGCTCAGCCAGATAAAGCACCAGCTCAAGAGCCAACGAAGCAGACTGGACCTATTCAACAATTGGTTCAGAACAACCCAATTATCAAGGGACTGCAAACAGTGGCCCAAAGGATATCAAACCCAGAAAGGCCGAGAGACACTGTGAAAGAAAATGCTGACGGCAAAGGTCATGGTGGATGGGGATCCAACGGCAGTAATAATGGTGAGTGTTTAATAATTTTTTCACAGTCAATTTTCTTTACTTTCTAAAAATCTCACGTATCATTTACCTTCTTCTTTAACAAAACTTTTAATATTCCTACATAAAATCAATGATTTTGCAATGTATCTCTTCTATATAAATACGAGTAGCCACATCAGTAATTTTTAAATATGCTCATATTTATTTTTTCCAATTTTGCATTTCAAGCTTATAATTATTTGTACATGAATCTTATTTCTTATATACTTATTTCTTAAAGCTATTTTTAATACTCTTCGTTGATGACTGGGAATATGATATACACAAAAAACTATCCTGAAATAATTCACAAAATAGACTGGAACAATTATCACACAGCGAGACAGGATATAATACTCATTACATTAAACCAATTATACCTACAGAGGCCGCGAACTGTACGAAATCATAATAAAAGCCTCTGTCAGTAACCACAACAAAATTACATGAATAATACTACTTTATCGTACACATAAAAACCGAAATAGATACCGTATGAACATTTTATAATGAGAATAAGAGAGAGAGACTATAATTCCAGATGACCAATTCAGTTTTTTTCGGTTTTTTGGCAAAAAAGCATATTCCCAGTACACATATTTAAATATCTGTCTCACCTTCCTTTCCATAGTGACAGCATGGAGCAATTTTGTTAACGGTCTCATAGGTACCATAGGTGCCGTTATAAATGGGTCCACCACATCGGTTTCGACGGCCATTAACAGTGCCATAAATACATTAGGCACCAATATTCAGGTATACGTTGAAAAACGAGTATCTGTGTTGTGTCTAATACCGTTTAATAACATATTTATGTTTTACTAATGAAGTTAAAACTCGTGACCGGTTTTATATTAAATCTATTTATCGAAGCTTTGGTTACGAAAACTGTTGTTAAGCATATAACGGGATTATATATGTATTGAATCTGCACATTATTAGTACAGGGTTATCGTTCTTAATAAATTTTCAAATGCTTGTTGCATTTATCCCTTCGTTAGAATTGATTTAACAATTCAATATAATTTGTATTTGTGATAACTTGAACAAAAAAAACTCCTGCTGTGGTTGATCAGTTTGCTAATAATATTTTTATACATAGCTACTTAATTATTTGCTTAGGCTCATAAAGCACTTCGCTGTTAGTTCAAATTAATTAAATTTTACGTATTGTTACTAGAATGATTAATTTTTAACTATAACTTTAAATGTTTAATAGTAACATACGGCTGCGGGCTACGGCATGGCCACGAGTGTCAAAATAAATGATATTATTTTATTATTTTAATTCTTTTTCATAATAGTAATAACAATATCGTTATTAGTTAAATGTTTTTTCTAAAAAAAATATGGGTCACTTATGTATCCATGTTCAAAAAGATTGTTGGTTTCATAAAAAAACTCAAACTCACATAATTTATTTTACAGGCGATAATTCAGACGGCAGCAGGATAAAGTCTATTGTGCCAGAAAAGGAAATTATTGAAGAAAAACCAGTAGAATGTGACAAGATGAAGGAAACGGTCAAGGAAGAAATCTCTTCAGAGCCCGCCAAGACTGAGTAGAACTTAGTATAGATAATTTATTTTAATTTAATCTGTGTAAATAAAACGTGATGCGTTTGAATGAAATAAAAATACATTACTTTTAAAATTTAATGTGTGTTTATTTAAAACAGCTACCTATTATTATGATTCTTTTTATGAATGACGCAGTTTCAAATCCCGCCTCATAATAGAATTTTTTAATTTCTCCTTTAAAGAAAAAAACTTATTATTAAATGTCCTGGTTTTTGAAATCGTGAATTAATTAAAAGTGAAATTAATACTTAAATTAAATACAGTTCATTGAACAGTTTTAAGAAAGTAAAATTTATTATTTATTTCTTGATAAGGAGCATTAGATAGTACTTAACAAAATTTAAATAATTACTTGTACATGCAGAATAACCTACACTTCACAAATATTATAATACTTTTTAGGAAAGCGCTCTCCATCTTAGACTACATCTGATCTTACCATCAGGCGAGATCGTGGTCGAGCGCCGCCCTATTATATACCTCCTATACAAGTATTTACGTTTACAAGTACGTAATATATAATACTTATATTCAAAAAGTTCGACGAAAAAGTAAAGCTTTTTGAAATTACTATAATATTATATAAAAAAATGCAAGTTATTATTGAAAAAAGTGTAAAATATTTATTATATTATTGTTATTAATATATTTTCATCAGGGTTTTAAAAAGTCCAACAACAAAACAAAATATGATTACTTAATTATTTTACCCGCACAAAACTACTTTATTCCTCAAAGACAGATAGGTTTAAGAAAAAAGATTTGATTGTATTTTAATGAAACATCAATGCGGCTAGCTGTAACTTGCGGCAGCACTCGCGTGTTATCTCTGTATCAAATTACATAGAGATACGATATTTTCGCGTCCATCCATCGATACTAACAAACATTCGAGTTTATAATAGACATAGGAGGTACTCAAAACTATTTGATGGGTCCAGGTATACCTTTTTACAATAACTTCATATAAATAATGTTGCCAAATTTTGTGCCAAAAAGTCGAATAATAATTTCTTAAATCTACTTTGATAAGTGCTTAAATTTAAATGGGATCACACAGGAGGCACCATCAATCAAATAAAAAAAAATGTGAGCCGTCACGGGACGCCTGGCAGATGTGAAACATCGACATACCATCGTATAGAGTGGCGACGCGTCGCCACGGCATGCGTCGCCACGCCAGAAATCGGTTTTACGTGCGGCTATAGATGTTTCACATCAATAATCATCAAATCGATTCTTCCAGACGAAAGTTCTGAAGCAAAAAAAAAAAATACATTGAATTGATAACATCCTCCTTTTGATGTGAAACATCTGTAGCCGCACGTAAAACCGATTTCTGGCGTGGCGACGCTTCGCCACGCTAAATGATAGTGTATAATATATACAGTCTATATGCAGTAGTGTTTACGGTGTAATATTTTATTTTATCATTATGACATATTTAGTTCCTATCACAGTCTATTCTTTGCATATTAATTTTATGAAATAATGTCGATGTTTCACATCTGCAGGCGTCCCGTGACGGCTCACATTTTTTTTTTGCATTCGGGTAGATGTAATTTCCAAATAAAACTTCAAATTTCCAGTCTACACGTGTCGCTTACCTTATATTTTTGTATGTCGTTACAAACATGTTTGTGCAAACTTAGTTTGTGCCGTGTGGACCCACTACAACCCATTTTAGGTTATGTAGTGTATTACTCTGTGGTTATATTTTAAAAACATATGGTAGAAAGTAAATAGTATTGTTGTACTAGTAGTTTGTACTAAAATTATTTAAAAATAACGCCTCATCATGAATGGATTATCATTAAGGATAAGTGGTGGCGGATCTAAAATAAAAAATCCCCTTGGATTTGAGCCGGTTTCGGTCCCACAAGATGTTATTAAAAATATTGGTGAGAAAGTTTCTTTGTTATTTATTTGCTTTCTTATAACTTAAAATTTGTAAAAAAGTTTACTAACTGTCATCGAAATAAATTTATTTTAGTTCCCAATGAAATTTCCGTCTCTTATTGTCTTAAAATTAAGCACATAATAATAACATATTTCAGACGCAAATGAACTCCACGAAAACTTCTTCAATTCTCAAAGCGTTGACAATCAATTGAGCATCTTAAAAACTATAGTTAACAATAATGTAGATGCTTATGATGTGCAGACCATAAAATTCTTTGTGATCGTATATTTGCATGCTGAAGCAAAACATCCGGTGAAGAGTTTCCTTTCGAGGTAAGAAGTTGAAATTCAAATTCCAAAACGCGGGAACTGTTCTGTACACAGGTCACCTAATTATTTTGAAAAAACCCGTTTCTTATTTAAAAATCATAGAATAAACCATTAAACTTGCTTATATGAGCATCTGACAGTGGCGTAGCTATCATAGGGCCAGGTGGTGCAGTACACCAGGGCCCCGGAGCTCAGGGGGCCCTCTAACCTCAGCTTTGAAAGAGGGGAGGAGGGCCCGATTCTTTCCCTATGCACCAGGGCCCTTGTCCCTCTAGCTACGCCACTGGCATCTGAAACCACTTATTTCATAGTTCTTTTATGACTATAATAAGCATATCTATTATACTCAATATTTAAAAGAATTTCATTCCATTAAAGTAAATATTTTACTACACAAATTTAAAAACATGTAACATTCTATTTTATATCTTCATTAATTAATGCATTTTAAACTCTATTTCCAGATGTGTAACAAAAAATAAGAGCATTGAAGACCCATTTTCAAAAGCTTTATCATTAGAAATAGAATCAATGGTTAAAGAGAACCCTACAGACCATAAAAGCTATATTGATACAGTATCTAAAATAGCCACATGTGTGGAGAATTTTCCGGCAGGAGCAATAGCAATAAAAAATGTGGAGTTATTTTTGGCAGTATATTTATTTAATTGTCTGAGCTGTTGTGTCGAAACACTTAGGTAACAAAGTCAATTCCTATTCCTTAAGCTTACAAATCTGATAAGTATATAAAGCTAGTAATAACTAATGGTGCAATATTAACTTGCAATAGTACAACACAAATAAATGAAGTATTTTTACACAGGAATGCAATAAAATAAAACTGTTTAAAAAGACCAACTTTAAAAACTGAAGTCATAAAATAGCTTAATAAAGATATCTATAGATAGATGGGGAGATAGGTGAAGTTTTGGCTTAAGTTTAAGCTTAAGTTTTGGTTAAGTTTTGGCCAAAATAATAATAAAATTGAGAACCTTCTTTTATTTCACAATACACGCTACATCTGGCTTAAAGAGTATAATAGAAATAACATGATTACAGCATTTACCCTATTTTTATTTTAAGTTTTATTCGATATATCTTTTCAGAAGTAACAACTTATCACCGACAGAAAAAAATGAATTATTCAACTTGGTACATTTAACCTTACGTCTCTTGCTTTACTTAGTACAGAAGGTTCATCACAATAAAGAGGCTATGATTAAATTATTCCCAAATATAAGGAGTTCAGTGAAAGAAATCTTGTTTGACGATGAGGCTCCGATGGATACAAAATCTGTCTGCGGGTTGCTACTTGTGGGTATGCATCTTTTGGAGAATGATGAAGACTCTTGGGTTGATGTGAGTATGCATATTCACACTTCAAGCAATTAGAAAGAATAAAATATTATAATAAAATAATTTGGTCTGAATTGAGACCCTGTGTTGTTTTGAGGGATGTTGTTTAATTTATTTATAAAAAGAATATAAAATATTGTCCGTCCATGCCGACCTCGCCCATAGAACATATAACATAGCCCATAGCATTCAAGGTTCACATACATATTTGATGGTAAAACTAAGTGTTTCTTTGAACTATGTGTATAATTTTAAACATTTATTTTATAAGAGATTATTTCCCGTCACAAATTTCACAAATAATTTTGATACACACATTGCACAATTCAATAGAAATCATTTATTTCAGCTTCTATCAGAATCAGTATCGAATCTACAAGATATGCTATCAAATGACTCAGCTAAACTAAGCTTATATTCTGCTATCGTCACAGTGGTGCCTGTAAACCAATTACATACAAAAACTGTTGGTAATGAAGTAGCTGTATGTGTCCTTTTGGACAACATAATGGCTGTCGGAGAAAGGTAATTGGTCTATATTTTTAATATAGTTTATAATGTGTTAATGCAATACATTAAGAAAACTAAAGATATGGGTGTTTATAATCAAAATTTAATAATTAAAATCGGTTCAACCAGTTAAAAGTATTCCAATTGATAACCTCTACCTTTCTTTGAAAGTTGATTAATATATATATATCATCATCATCATCAGCCCATATATGTTCCCACTGCTGGGACACAGGCCTCCTATGAGGGTTCAGGCCATAAT
>NC_052117.1:8673812-8687255 GCF_012273895.1 Zerene cesonia
GAAGCAGATATATGGAACGAACTTCTCGTGCCGTATTTCCAAATAGTTACGATCTAGGGACCGTCAAGAAGGGAGCATATTCTTAACTAAAAGGATGCCAACACATCCTGGCGTTGTGTCATCACTTACCTGTTCTGTTTCAATACCTCTCTCTCATAAAAAATATATTTTCAGGATGTCTGCACATTCTACATTCACACTAAGCGTCACGCGCAGTCTCGTGCAAATCAGCAAAAGTCTAGACAAAGCAAAAGATCTGGGACTAACACTGATAGACAGGTTGTTAGTATTTGTGTGGTCGCATCTTGAGCACTATATGGACAGCGTGAGGCACCTGACGGCGCAAATGTTGAATAATATTGTTAAATATTCTGCTGCTTTGAAGAAACAAGGTTTGTTACTTGGAATATGATATGCTTTTGAGATTGTTAATATTATTATCGTATATATGCAATGTACTTTTGTATAGAATTTCATATTATATTTGTGTTTTTTTAACACACTTTGATTATGAATTAAAAGGCATCGCTTTAACTGATAAATTACCAAGCCTATATTTTTCCTATTACTTTTCTTTTTTTTTGGTTATGATACTTTTTATTGAATAATTTTGAAAATCAATAACATTCAAATTTAAAACTGTTTTTTTTTTTTTTTTTTTTTTTTTTTTTTTTTTTTTTTTTTTTTTTTTTTTTTTTTTTTTTTTTTTTTTTTTTTTTTTTTTTTTCGAGACCTGCAATCAGTCGCAAGACTATAAGCAGATGAGGTGATTAGGATTTCAATACAAATTTTATAGGCGACGAGACCAGTGCCTCGTCTGTCTCTTAGAATACATCCTTCCTTTTCAGCCTTTTTGCCGTACAGGAAGGGTTTATGAGTTCGTGGGCAAGGGGATTGGGGTGACACGACAGGCGATCAGCGTATTTCTTTTTATATTTCTCTATTTCTTCTTGTACAGTCGGAACATTTTAATATTTATGAATCTCCACATTTTTGGAAAACCAGGGGGCACTTGTGATGGTACGCAGGATGTGATTCTGGATACGTTGAATGCACTTTATGTTGTTATTGCTGGCGGTTCCCCATAGAGGAACACCATAGGTCCAGATGGGTTTTAAAACTGTGTTGTAAATTAGGAGCTTATTATCGACGGATAGGACTGAATTTCTACTCATAAGCCAGGATAGGTTACGAAATTTATAATTTATTTCATCTCGTTTCTTCTTTATATGGAGAGCCCAGGTAAGTCTCCGGTCCAGCCAAAAGCCCAAGTACTTAACATATTCACTACCAGGTAGCATATCATCGCCAAATTTTACTGGGGGGCAGTTTCCTCTTCTTAGAGTAAACGTAATGTGGGTCGATTTCTGTGGGCTCGCACGAATGCGCCACTTCCTCATCCATGCGTAGGTCTTATCGAGAAGGCGTTGGAGTTTGTTACTAGCCACTGTTTGGAGGTTATCTATAGCGAGATACGCTACATCGTCTGCATATGTTGCAACAGCGACGTCTCTAGCTACAGGTAGGTCTGCAGTAAATATGTTGTACAGAACGGGGCCGAGGACTGAGCCCTGCGGAACGCCTGCATTTATTTGACGGAGCGAAGATCTGTCCTCTCTTTGTTTCACTCGAAAAAGCTTTCCTTCGAGGTAGGACTGGATGATGAGATAAAGTGAGTGTGGAAGATGTTGTTTCACTTTACACATTAATCCCTTGTGCCATACTCTGTCAAACGCTTGTTGGACATCGAGAAATGCCGCAGAGCAGTATTGGTTCTTTTCAAAGCAGCTTCTTATCTCTCGATGAACTCGGTGCATTTGCTCTGTGGTCGAGTGCTGTTTACGAAATCCAAATTGATGAGCGGGAATAAGTTCGCAGTTGTCCATATGTTGTTTCAAGCGAACTACAAAGATCTTCTCCCATAATTTTGAGAGAATCGGTGTTAGACTAATTGGACGGTACGAAGCAGCCTCGTGGGGAGATTTTCCAGGTTTATGGATCATGATAATTTCTGAGATTTTCCATATCTTGGGAAAGTATGATAGTCTAACTCAAATTTAAAACTAATTCAAATAAAATATAAAATTTATACATCTATTTGCAGGTGATGATACAGCTGTTAACAACATCTTCACAGCACTCAACACGCTGGACAGGCATCAAAAGAGTTTCTACCTCACACTCACCGCACTCACTAATGAGTTGGGTGCGAGTTACGTGATGGAAGTGTTCCCCGATATTGTGGATGATGTTATGTGCATGTTGGACGTGCAAGCGGTACAGGCTAGTGTAAGTGGGAAGTTTCTAGAATATTAAACAATTTCACAAATACATAATTTATACGAACACATACCTTACTCCCTAATGAGTCGGGTGTGAGTTATGTGTTCGAAGTCATTCCTGATATAGTGTTAGGAAGGAGGCCAGTGCGAGTGGAAATTCTTAGAATATTAAATAATTTCTTAAATTACTGTCCACACACACCTCACTCACCAATAAGATAGATCCGAGTTATGTGACAGAAATGTTGTTGGATATAGTGATTAGGAAGAGGCTTGTGTGGGGGATGTTTCTAGATATTAATATAAAATTACGGTGTCTTTTTATCAACTAAAATCACTTTTTATACAAAACTTATTTGTGCTTCATTATTTCCCATAGATTTACTTCTCAATCGACTTAAAAAATTCAATTACACTGCATTTATTTCTTTGTTACCTTAGAACTTTCGACTGAACGAATGTTGATCATTTTTTATTCGAATGCTTGTGCCTCCCGTGTGGTAACATTTAAATTTGTCCTAGCTCTGACAATTTTAAGGCGTTTCATATATTTTTGTTAAAAATGTTTATATGTACCACACCCACACACCCACTCACCCACTCACCCACTCACCCACTCACCCACTCACAGGCGCGCACGTGCCTGTCGGCGCTGGCGCGCGCGGGGCGCGGCGGGGCGGGGGGCGCGGCGGGGGCGGGGGCGCACGCGTGGGTGCGCGCGGCGCTGCGGCACGCGGCGCGCTCGCCGGCGGTGCGCGCGCTCGAGGAGCTGCTCGCGCTCGCGCTCGCGGACGCCCGCGGCCTCGACTTCGTGTGAGTACCTCCTACTGAATTGCGCAAGCGAGAATCCCCCCCTCTTTTGATTGAGGAATTCTACCTTTCTTCCTCCACACGCGTTTCGCCATCGGCTCAACAACATCATTATCATCAGCTCATATATGTTGCCGCTGCTGGAACACAGGCTTCCTATAAGGGTTCAGGCCGTAATCCACCACGCTGGCCAAGATGGCAGATGTCACATGTCGTCTAACGTTTTGATTTGCCTTTGACCGTGTCGCTACCAGGGTGAAGCTTCAAGAGAAGCACGCGCCCGTGTTAGTACGTCGTAGTGGCCCTTCAAGCTAACATCGACATTCATCACAAAAAAAAGGGTTGGTTCAATGCATGACCAAATTTTTTGCAGGTGCAGTACACACTCAAAAGATAGATAGGTATGAGTTTTTTTTTTTTTATCGCCTAGCAGGCAAAAAAAACGATTGTATGAAAAACTGGATATGCTAATGTTTGTAAATTAGATTTTTTATAAACTTGTTTTAACCGAAAAATACATGTACTCATAAACTATATTTCAATTTACAGTTTACCCTACATAAAGCAATCTACCCAAAACGCGAGCGATCTAAAATGCGTTCTATTGCTGTTGAGCGTAGTGCGAAAATCGCGTGGACTGGATCAACCCGACACCGATGAAATGTGGAAAGGTGTACTGAGTTACGATGTACTGGAGAATGCAGCTGTTGATGCTACGGATGAGGTGAGAAAAATATTTTTTATTCCGTGTATTTGTATATCTGTTTGTGTCCACATATTTCTCAAATGGTTGTTACATTTTGAGAATTTTTTTTATATTCTACAGTCTAGTCTATGGAGATTCTTTTTGGCTAGACTTTATGCTCTATGAAATATGAGTCAGATTCTTTGCAAATATTGTATCTAAACATATCAAATTCTTATTTAAATAACCAAAATAATGTCTTTATTTTCAATGCAATTTTATCTATACCTTTCACTCACTCACTCGGTTGGGAATTTGAAAGTGTTTTTAAATGATTTCAGACTCGTATCCTCTCATTATCATTGATAGTAGAGTCGCCGAAAACAACGGAAGTGTTCACGGAAAGGGAACTGGATTTTGTGCTGCACTTCTTAAAGTACAACTGCAATGCGCAGGCGCCGCATTTCAGACAGCTCATGTTGTCTCTGCTCAAGAAGGTAAGGGTACCATTAAATTAATAGTTGTTTTTTACGATAACTTTTTTCGTTAAATTTTAGAGTCAGACGGCATCTATCATGGGCACTCCCGTGGAACCAGCAAGAAAGTAGTTGAATATTTTTTTTTACTAATAAAATTAATATGAAACAAAATTTACCCATATGGTCACGAAAAAATAAAACGTTGATCTAGTTTATTGTTGTGTAACTACTATTTGAAGGTAGTTTAGTTTTTTATTTTTGTTGTCATAGTTCGTAAAACGCCTAGAAGACAGTTACAAGGCCCTCAAGCGCACCTCCAACATCGACTACTACCCTCAATTCGTCGAAAAGCTTCGGGAACAATGTTTCTCGAACCTTCTCCGCGGTGCCAACTACAGTCGCCGCTTGGTCGCGCTCCAGACGCTGAGCTGGATTGATGGGCTGGCTTTAGATGGGTATCAGAGGTTAGTTGTATACTAAGTATGGCTCACACTTTATTTTGTAGAATATATCTTAATAAACCCTATAACGTTACGTTACGTAACGTTCCGTTATGTTTGGAATATTTTCCCGGCTTATTATGAAATTTTTACACTATTTAGAAGTTACTTTAGTACACCTTGGTATGGCCACTTTTTCATTGCTGCTCCACTTGTATAAGCCATAGTGTGATGTTATATAGCCTAAGGCAATCCGAATATATTCAAAACAAATATAATTTTTCAATTCTCACTATCGTCTTACAGAATATGGAAGGACCTCTACGTAGAAAGGCTGCTGGCTCACTTGGAGGACAGTTACGAGAATAACAAGATATTGGCCCTGGATGTCCTCGACAAATGCCCCAAGGATATGTTTCAGGTGACATTCTATCACATAAACTCATATTTAAATTCATGAAATGAACTGGAAAAATGATGAACTCGTTTTTGATTGATGAACGGTAGTCTATTGACAAAACTACATTCATGAGTGTCTATGACATTTCTTTTCTATGGATTATATGAAACTGAGACAAAAAATAAATAACTTTCAGCTTATAATTTAGTCGTTTGATGATCTTTAGAGGATTTTGTGTCATTTGTTGTATTAGATACTGTTGGGTCCGGCTTCATCCAAAGTACATATAGTATTAGATTATAATATAAGAAATTCATTCCACGTATCCAGAGCACGAGAGCAATACTTAAACCTCCATACGTGTATATTCCAGAGGGAATATGCGACGAGTCTCAAAATGGCGGACATCTTGGCCGAAGCGTCGTCGGTGAAACCAACCGACTGCACCAGCGCGGCCTACAAGCTGCTGCTGCTGAAGCAGCGGTGCCCTGAATATGTCATCGCCTTGGAGCCCTGGTGAGACCCTTACCTGCCACTTTCCACCACTATATTGAAAACGTGAAGTGTTTGTGTGAGTGTGTGGGCGTATGTCTGTCGAAAGATTCGGAACGCTGAACGGATTCGGATGACTGCTGGTAATGATTTTTTATATCTTCGCTGGCAATGGAGCTGGTGGGTCGCCTGAGGGTAAGCGCTGCCACCGCCCATAATCAGTTGGAGAGGCGTAAGGTTGTTTGCAGACTTTACGCTTTTATAAATGGATTGCCGACTTTTAATTGAAAAGGGATTGAGAAGGGTTTGACGAGTGGAATAAAGGAGGGGACTGGGAGGGGTAAGGAAAAGAATGTTTATTTATTAAGCCACGACAAGAGTGTACTCATACAATTAAGAGTAATTAAATGTAAAAATGAAAAATGAATAAAAAGCCTTGATATATAATATACAACAATTATTACAAGTACGGACAAACTTAAATTGTTACATTACAGTTACAAACAGGCGCAGCTAGTGCTATATATTGTTGCAATTTTGTACCGACTTCAAAAAAGAATTCAGGGAAATTTGGGTGAACCGTTTCGATGATTACTATAGTCATTTGAAAGCTGGTGCCTCCATTGTAGTGCTATTTAAATGTAGTCTAGGTCTGACTTATTGAAGGTGATTTGTGTTTTCTTTTTTCAGAATAGTTATCTATATTATTAATTTTATAAAGCTGAAGAGTTTATTTGTTTGGTTGAACACGCTTATCTCATGAAGTACTGGTCCAATTTGAAAAATTCTTTTAGCTCATTTATTGTGGAAAGCTATAGGCCATATATGTACTACGGGCGAAACCGGAGCGGACAATTAGTATCATACTATTATTATTATTATTTTTTTTTTTATGTCATAGCGGGCAGCTGAGCTGGTGGTTCGCCTGGTGGTAAGCGATCACCACCGCGCATAAACATTCGCAAAGGTAGTACCTCTGTGAATGCGCTGCCCGCTTTTATCGGGTAAGGGAAAAGGAAAGGATTAACGACTGGAAAGAAGGAATGGACTAGGACGGGTGAGGAAAAGGAAACGGACCTCCGGCTCCCCCACTCACCGCACGAAACACAGTGGCATGCCACTATTTCACGCCGGTTTTCTGTGGGGGTGTGGTACTTCCCCGGTGCGAGCTGGCCCAATTCGTGCCGAAGCGTGCTCGACTCCCACAATAAAGATATTTTTGTTTATTATACGTTAGTTACATAGAAACTCATATTTTTCAGCAAAAAAGAGCAACCGGAGAGGGTGTCCTACATTCTAATGGGCCGGTTAGTGTCCCAATTGGACGTGCAGCTGGCGACGTGCGGGCGCAGCGTGGTGCGCGCCGCGCGGGACGCGCCCATGTACGGGCTGCTGCACTGCCTCAGATATCTCGTACAGGGACTTGATGCTGGGTGAGTGGAAGGGTTTTTCTAACCGGTTGAAAAGATTTTTTTTTTTGTCGTGGGTATCGAGATTTTAATGGCATCTTTATAATCTAACTAGCTGCGCCCCGCGTAAGTCCGTATCTCGTAGGAATATCGGGATAAAAAGTTGTCTATATGTTATTCCAGTTGTCCAACTGTCTACGTACCAAATTACATTGAATTCGGTTCAGCAGTTTTTGCGTGAAAGAGCAACAAACACACACATATCCTTACAAACTTTCGCATTTATAATATTAGTAGGATGGGACTAGCTGCGCCCTCGGCTTGGGACGTGTTAAATTCGGAGTGGTTTAATAGATGTTATTATACATATAAACCTTCCCCTTGAATCACTCTATTTCATAAAAATCCGTTGCGTAGTTTTAAAGATCTAAGCGTACATACATACAGACGCGATAAGCGACTTTGCTTTCAAACTTACATTCAAACATGCAAACAATAGTTTTCCTTCTATATTGCATTTATTTACGTGTTTAATGGTAAATATTTATATCAATTTCAGAGCAATATCCTCAGACGGGGATTGGACGGAATTAATACGGCGCATCATAAGCGTATGTCTGTCCGTCAATAGCGCAGTATCGGGTGTGGTGAACAACTCGTCGCCGGAAGGTCATTTGCCCATGGACATGGGCAATGTCGTCACCGACCATAATATGGCGTGAGTGTTTTATTATTTTTAACCGACTTTGAAAAGGGTTGGGTTTGATGCGTTTGTTTTTATGTGTTATCGTGACTACTAGGGTTATGTGCTACCGTTTTTCTTTGTTAAATCTAGTAGAAACTTTATTGGTTTGATACCTGTTGATATAATTGACTTTGTTAAAATTTGTTTTAGAAAAAACACGTTCAGACGAAAAACGGGTTTCAACGGTAACACATATAACTTCTTTATTATTAGCTTATTTGCTTAAATTTACTGAAAATGAAGTTTCATTGTAATTTGGTTTTTGTGTGTTTGTTTGTTTTTGTTTTGCCTTATTCTATGATTTAATTAATTTGTTCCCGTCATAGTAACGCGTGTTTACAAGATGGCCGCCCAGTGACGGCGCAAATGGTGCTGCTGTGTGCTTGGAGATCCGTCAAGGAGGTGAGAAACAATGTATTATTTACTTTTTCTTTGAAAAAGTTTTAAAGGAAAAAGAAAATTGGTCGGGATCGTTAGGGATTCGGGATTCATCGGGATTCAAATCCGCGCCTTATTGTCATACCGTAACAACGCTTCGCCTCCCGACCACCCGTGATCCCGCCTCAGGAATCGAATTTGATCTTCTCTTTCAATTTATATGCCTAAAGAGGTGTTGTTCCTTCCCAATAAAAAAATATTATCATTCGCTTTGAGAGATTTTTAAAGGATGGCATACATTTTTGATTACGAGGCTGGTTTCGAACCTGCGTCTTTTTCTTTTTATTAAAGATTTGTTTTCTATTCTTTGAAAAATTTTTTATTCTTAAAATAAATTTTAAAACATTTCAATTTAGCAGGCATCGTTCCATTGATACGATATTGTAATTATTGAAATTATGCGATTCGACATTTTATAGAATTCGGTGGTTATCAGTTTTTACAAAATATAAAAAAACGCCATCTCTATCTTAACTGATGCAACAGATTATTAAAACACAATTGATATCCGATATCCGACTGTAAATAATTTTTTTCCTCTTTAATAAAGCACAATTGATATCCGACGGTATCCAATTACCTCTTCTCTTCCCTTCCAGGTGTCGCTGTTGCTGGGCGCGCTGACGTCCCGCCTGGCCATAGAGGGGGAGGGGGGGGCTGGTGGGGCGGGCGGGGTGACGCTGGGCGCCGCGCGCGTGCGGGCCGTGGGCGCGCACTTCGCGGCGCTGCTCGCCGAGACGAAGCACCGGGGCGCCTTCGAGCAGGCCTATGTGGGCTTCACCATGTTCCTGACGCGGTGGGGCTTCGCCTTTTTTCATGTCATAGTGGGTAATTGAGCTGGTGGTAAGCGAGCACCGCCCGTGGACAGAGCAGAGGCAGAGTGGGAAGGGTGAGGAAATGGAAACGGGCCTTCGGCTCCCCCACTCACCGTATGAAACACAAAGCATGCTACTATTTCATGCCAGTCTTCTGTGGGGGGTTGTCTCGTTGGTTTGAGTCTCGTTGCGAGTTGTATGTATATATGCTTATATCTTTAAAACTGCACAAAGGATTTCGATTGTTTTTTTTAATAGATAGATGGATACAAGAGGAAGATGTATAATAACATCCATTAGACTGAGAAATTTTGGCGGGATTCGAACCTGCGTCTTTTTGCCCAACCTTTATTAAACTACTATGAATTTAAATTCTAATTCTTTAAATTCTTTCCATTTAAAGCATCCACGCCAAAAGCGATCCCCGGATCGAATCATCAAGGTGGAGATATCTTCAAATATAATTACAACGCAAAATATATAACTACATGTCTACTGTAGAATTCCATATAAAATAAATTCCATGTTTTAGACTACTATAATATTAAAAAAAAAATTCCAGCCTGTGGCGCTGCCGCAGTCCCGAGCTGCACGAGCTGCCCAAGCGTTGGCTGGAAGAACTGCTCGAGGTCATAGAAGCCGGCCACAACGACAAGCTCTGCGCCACCAGGCGTAGCGCCGGCCTGCCTTATATGATACAGGTATGCTGTACTATCTTGGGCTTAGCCTCTCATACACTGAGTGGATCATCCTACTTCCTGCTAATATTATAAACGCACGCAAAAACTACTGAACCGATTGCAATGAGATTTGGCACGTAGACAGCTGGACAATTGAAATAACATATAGGCAACTTTTTATCCCGACATTCCTACGGGATACGGACTTACGCGGGTGAAACCGGGGGCGCAGCTAGTATTTTTATATTTGGTTAATTTGGCTCTTTTTTAACAAAAAAAAAAATATATTTTTTTCATCATTAGCTACTTAAAAATAAATGTATTTTCTCCACAGGCGTTGGTTATAACCGAGCTGAAGGTGACCGGCAGTTCCAAAGGTCTCACTCGGTGCATGCGCCAGCTGCTGCGGCTCGCCGCGAGTGGGACTGAGGATTACAGGGGGAGTGCGGTTGGAAGTGGGACTGAGGATAATAGCGGAAATACGTTTGGGAGTGGGACCGGGGATAACAGTGGGATTTCAGTCGGAAGTGGGACTGAGGATAAGAGTGGGAGTAGGGCGGAAACTCGTGCGCACTGCAGCAACATCCTGCGCGCGCTGTACCGCGACGCGGCGCTGGACGACGCGGTGGCGCCCTTCGTGGCCGACGGTCTGGTGCTCGCGGTCAGCGGGTTCGATGCCGACACGTGGTTGGTGAGTGTGGATACTAAACTATACAAATAAATACAATAAAAGCCTTTTTATGTATAATCGATAAATCTGACTGTTTAAAGTGTGTCAAATCGAGTCTATAGAAGTCGGTCACATACTTTTCAAGCTTTTGCGTTTAATATCAGGAGGATTATGATTCATTGCATAAGAAAAGAGAAAAAAAAAAATTAACAATTAAGCATAGTACACCATTTGCGGGACCCTGTACAATATATAGAGTACCCTATAGCTTTTTGTACACAATTGGGATTTTGAAAAAAAAATTTTTTTTGATTTGTTTTATGTATTTTAAAACTTTATTGTTAATAATATTGATATTTGAAATAAAAAACTTTTAAAAAAATTTTTCAATAAATTATAAACAATTTAAAATTGATCAAATTTATAAAAATATCACGTGACTGTAAACGCACCATGATTGGTCACCATAATTGTGACGTCATAATGTTGTAGCTACGTACGTAACAGTACGGCTTATACTGGATTCAAAAATGACTAGACAATAATATTGAAAATTTATTGCTAAAAAACGAGTTGTTAGTTGGTTCCGATTACCTATGTGTGATAAAGGATTTATTCAGGCAAAGTCTGATAATATTCCTGATGTTAGTATTTTTATGATAACAATTTTTTTTTAAATGACGTTCGGCTTAAACCTGCTGAAGTTCAAGGTGCCAAGGCATCAAGTAAGTCTGTTAAAAAATAATATAATGAATAAAAATATTTAAGTATCTACTCACCATTATATTAAATATAATTATTTATTTCATAAATTGTAGAGCATCGCGTGAGAGTTCTAGCGACAAAGCTATAGGTTATGTTCAACTAAGTGGTAAAAAAATATTTGTATTGTAAAACGACGGGTCTGACCAGAACACCGAGTTCGGAGTAAAGCTTATTCAGTTACTTTAACTATTGATGAAAAGTGAAGAAAAATTCAGGATGTTCAATGCCATGACTGTGCAGCTTTCGCGGGTAATTTATATTCCTATTAAATTTAAGTTGTTTGATGTTATCAGCAATAAAATCTTTTAGATTATGTCTACAGGTGGTTGCAAGCATGCATTAGCATTACTTATGTGGACCCATCGCAGAAGTGAAGGTCCGACACCAACAGAAGTCGATTGTTATTGGAAAGAATCGCGATTATCAGGCATATGGTACTGTTACAAAATATATTGAAGCAGAAAAACTGTCAAAAAAAGTCTAATGCTCCTGTTGAAATTTTTTCGGATAATTTTAAATTATAAATTTAAATTTTACATTTTTACAAGAAGTTACTGAATTTGAAACATTTAAAAACATTTTGTCAAGTTTTGTTTTTATTAGACATTTTCAATATAAATTTAAATATTTTACAATGACAACAAATTAAATAGATCAAAACACTGTACTTATTGTTTCTATATCAACTGCAATGAGTGAAAACTAACATTATGACGTCACACGCGCTCGGGTTTGTTCGAAAGCTGTCGGCGCGTCTTCGGTACTGGATTCAAAAATGAATTTTTATATTGAAATAACTTTTGAATTATTGCGAAAAAAAAAATAAAAAGATAGTTTTATTATAAAACTTATATATGATCTTTCTATTAATCACAAAAAAAAATTTTGTTCAAAAACCCAATTAATATCAAAATAAAATCCTTACATAAAATCCTCATACAAAATTTCGTCAAAAACGGTTCAGCGTTTTAGGATTGGAAGCGTAACAGACAAACAGACAGACGAGAGTGAATGTCGCATTTATAACATAAGCGGGGATTAAACTTGAAACCCGTCGGGCGTCGCACAGGAGCGCAACGCGGCGACGCTGCTGTTCAGCGCGCTGTGCGGGCGCGCGTTCGGTGCGGCGCGCCCGCGCACGCGCATGACCGGACGGATATTCTTCCTGCGCTACCCCAAAATGGCCGACTTCATGCTGGTGAGTGCGCGCGTCTTGTGCTGTGGCCCGAGACACCCGGGTGCGGGGTGCGGGGTGCAGGGTGCGGGGTGCGTTGCTAGTGTTGGAGGAATTTATGCTTGTTGCTATAAAAGAATAATGGTGCACACTACACCAGTTAATTTATTGTCGGTGGCCATTGCATCGAACAATAACGAACTTGTGTTTGATTTTCGTGAGTATTATGAATTTAGAAATTAATGACTTTTTAACGGATTTTAAACGTGATTTATTCATATACATATGCTTTATAGCGTCGTCACGGCGAAATTTCTAAATGAATAGGATCAATTTAAATTCAAATTCGATTTATTGCAGAACATATTATACAACAACTAAATCTTAAAGTATATTATAAGTACAGTGTTCAAAGAACTTTCTGAATTCAATGATTACAGAATAAGCTAAACGAAGCGAACCAGAGCGGTGTGTTAGTCCGCCAGTCCGTATACCCGGTACTGCTGTTGCTGGCAAGACTTTATCCATCTGCTTTGGAAGGAACCGTGTCCAATATTAAGGTGCATATATCTTTAGTATTTATATTATGTCTCCTCCTAACTGTGGGTTAAGAGTTTTATTATCTATATAAAAGTAAGGAAATTTTAAATTTCTAAATGTACTTTTTCTCTTTTTATATATCATTTTATATGTATTTATATTATATGCTACGTACGCACCTGTTATTATTTAGTGTATGTATGTAGTGCATATGTACCTTTTCTATGTATTTCAATAATTTTTTTGTCTTATATGAATTCTTTTATATCATTGTATATAAAAACGGATATCCATACAAATGAAAACAAACTGAAACCCAGCGTTATGCCGACCGTATCGGCATAATATATTATGCTGAGTGGCCCCACCCTTTGGGTCGCCACAATAGTTATTAGATTTATATAAACTCTTGTAATTGCTTTTTAGTTTTTAAGTCTGCAATTGATCTTTTATTTTATGTGTGTTATTTTAAATGTATATTGTATACCCGGGTACAGTTGAGCACGTTCGTGCCGCGCGTGGTGCGCTGCGGCGCCAGCGCGCTGCTGCGCGTGCGCGAGCTGGCCGCGCGCGCCGCCGTGCCGCTCGTGCCGCCGCTCCTGTACGTTGTCGCGCACCA
>NC_052117.1:8687400-8694991 GCF_012273895.1 Zerene cesonia
GGGATGATAATTTATTGTTTTCACGCATGCGAAGTTTTCTGTACTAATGCATGAAGAGCATACGTGAGGTAGGGGGTGAATTCTTGATCTACTGAGCCAATTTTGGAATTATTTATTATTACAAAATGACATCTTTACCAAGTAACACAGGCTATTTCTTATCCCGGGTCAACTCGAGAGAAGCCGACACAGGTCGCCAGTACTACATACTTTGATTATAATTTATTTATTTATTTATTACAAAACCTTCGAACTAGTGGTGAACTGTGTCTCGAAGGCCAGTTTCTTCCCAATTTTTTATCTTTATAAAAGTTTACAGTACAGAGTTAAGAAAAAAAATTTTATATAATCTTGTTGATAAAAATTCATATTGATGTTGTGCAAATTTGGATGAGGTTGGAGGGAGAGGTATCCTATTAAATCTTTTGAATCCTGAACTTTTTAGGTTTAGCGTTCGATGTTTTTTACGGATACATTGATAAATATAAGATTTACGTACACTAAGGATATTTGTTTTAGTGTAAATACCAGTTGTAGGATGAGTATAGTTAAGGGACAACATGACTTTGAGCACAGCTCGTTGAGCCCTTTCTACATATTTTTATATTATATATTTTTATTTTATATAACCAAAGAGTAGACAGGATTTGATTTATAATGAGAATTTACATGTATTTATTGTTGATTTAAATATTGTAAAAATGTATATTTCAGGTACATATCCCACCTAGAGTCCATGCTGAAAATATTGGGTGATCGAAACATAAAAAGGAATTATTGCCATGGTATCACTTTGCAGGTAAAATTTTTCTTTATTTACAGTAGCTATATATTTCATAACAGTTAATAATTAATATTGTTGTGCTAATAATATTTTTAAAATATACGTTTTCAGATACTAAAGCAGTTAGAAGCAAAACCGGACATACACACAGACGAACAGACACAAAGGAATCTGTCTCGGCTCGTGCTGGAAAGCTCGTGGGTGGTCAGACAGACACTGTCCGAGGTGCCATGCTATTTGATCACTGATGACTATGTTAAAATGCTTGATTTATTTATCTGCAGGTATGTATACATATTATATTGACATTACCTTCTTTTCATGGCCACATTATCGCAGTGGTGACGACCTCGGATTTGAATCGAAAAGTTAGGGGTTCGACATTTTTCAGGTTTATTTTACTAGGTTTTATTTAATAAATGTTTGAAAAATTTCCAGGTTCCCCTCGCCGTTAAACACCGAATTCATCAAAGAAATAAAACCTCTCTTACACGATATATTGTTCGAGAAACCCACGTCAATAGTAAGGTCAGGCAGAGAGATGTGCCTGTCGAGCGTCGTCAAGCTGTACACCAGAATACTAAACATACACAACGATGTGCCTGAGACGTGTGTGTTCGTACAAAAATGCCTGAAACACGACGCATATGAAGTGACTCTCGTTATAATGAACTATTTGTTAAGTGTACACGAGGAATCTGGGGGGGAGTATGAGAAAATGCCCATCCTGGAAAACTGTCTACCGCATCTCCGGAGAGATTATGATTATGTGGAATTGTTGTGCGATATATTAGAAAATGGTAGATATTTAGAGTGCAAGCAAACTGCACTTAAATTGCTGAACTTTGAAGATTCGCAAGCAAAAATTGTCCAGGCGAACTTTGATTATCTGAGGCAAGAACATAACGAGAAAATGACCCATGTGTACTTGAAAAGTTTGACCAATTTTGTGAGTAAAAAATTAAGGGATAATTGCTTGGAGAGTGATACAATTTTGGAAGAAATAAGGACGATTTACGGATGCGTGTTTTCTGATAAAAACGAAGAAACCAGGGGGGTGGTTGTTGAATTTCTTGAAGGATGTTTTGATAGTTTGTTCACTCTGAATGTTGGTTTGAAGGGAAAAGATTTATGTGAGTGCCTTTTGTATTGTTTTTAATTGAAAGTCACATAATATATATATATATATATATATATGCAGTTAAACTGTTCAGAAAAAAATAAGATGATTTAAGAGTTAGAATGACGCACGCACACATCTTTATGATGAACGAATCAGCGACGTCTGTCCATTTTATCGAAGGTATTGAAATAAGGAAATGGGTTTTTTGTGTTTGTTTCCTCATAAGTCATAACTTTTTACTGTGTGAACTGGTTTTTAGGAATGCCTTCCGTGTGGTCATGCCATTTGAATTTGGTCTAATTCTGACAACTTGAAAGCGGACATTTGTTAAAAATAATTTTTGTTATAACAACAGTTAGTAATTTTTTTTTATGTTTTATTCCAGTCGAATACAGAGCCACCGTCTGGGCCATGCTAGTGATACTCTTAGAGGATGATGAACAAACATACAGACAGAGGATTTCCAACGTCATAACAAACTCCGCTCTACTCGACACATCGGACAGACAAACTGACAACACCACAGATTATAGATTTGACAAAACATTCGACACAGAGCGAAAGTGCACTGATGATGAAATGTCAATTGTGACAGGACGCAGGTCGCCGGGCACGTCAAGTTGCACAGACTATAAATTGGACACCTCGTTCGATACAGATAATAAATGTGGCACCTCGTATGAAGGTAGAGTTGAGGTCATACCGAGCAGGGCTGTAGAGTATTTGATGAAACTGATTGGGAAGTCCGATGATGGTGTGAAGATATTGTGTGTTTTGGCGCTACTGGATTTCAAGTCGGAAGTCTCTATGTACGATGAAGTAGACGATGAGGTAAGTGATCATTTTTATTCAATACAAGATAAGATCTGTGTTTATTAAACATAGCATTAAATTAATATAATTAAAAAGAAAAACAAAAATACGCTTTAATCGTAGAATATACATAAGGATGGAATTCAATTGTGGCGATCTTCATGAGGATAATAAGATAAACTCATGAAATGATAAATAGATAAAATGAAATCTGTCCAATTAAAGTAGGCCAAAATTGTGTCTAAATCAGTTGGTTACATACACACATACACATACAGCTAATAAAAATCTGTTAAATTTTGACAACACTTAGTGATTTTTCTATTAAAAAAAAATCGTCGTGTACCATACAGACTGAATTAAGTTAGCTTATAATTCAACTCTGCAATTAAACTAATAATACACATGTATATTTATAATTGAAAAAAAAAGATTATAGTTTTAAACAATTAATGTTTTGATTTTATTGTTAATTTAATCCTCGAATATATTTAAGGCGTATTTATTGTAATTAAATTACAATATTTGTTTCTTAATTATTTGTTCACAGTGGCGTGTTTTCGACACAAACGAGCGATACAATATCTTCTCGGAAGAAATCGTCCTCACTGCGACCTGCGCACGCGCACTCCAGCAGTACTGCGATAAACCTAATTGTGATTATATAAATCAAATTATCATTGATCCAGTGTATGTTGACACTTTCGAAAATTTATGCGATCAGAACCTTGTCGCCTTCAAAAGTTTGATTTCTAAAAATAACAATAGCACAGTAATTAATCCGAAAGTAACATTGTTATTTGAAGAAATTTTATGTAACTAATAATAGAATATTATATGTTTGAACTATTGTCACTTAATAGCACAAAATTTAACGAAGTTTAGTCTAGAAAGTTGATCGTTCAAATATTTATACTGAATATATACTAGTTCTTTTTCTTTTTGTTTAGTGGCAATTCCCGATCCCAACGAGGACGGATTCTGCCTTTGTCAAGATTTGAAAAGATTGTTACGGTCTAGGATCCCGATACGATCGGCAGCAACTGTACCTTTTCAAATCTTTCGAGTACACTATTGTAAAGTACTGTAGGCTTTATTTCCATAAAATGTAAACGAAATTTATTTCTGAAAGTCGAATAAAAATATTTTATTAATTACTAATACTGACGGGCAATAACTAATTGACACCTTATGATAAATGAATTGTCCTACTTATGAATTTACTTCAAAATTAAATTTTGACTGTCTACTTCCTACACTTATTTGCAGTGGGATCCCGTACTTTTATCAGAGACTCTAACCGTTGGTAGTTTTTAGAAACGAAATTATGAAAGTAATAGCAATAAATAATTCTAAATATAGTAAATTTTGAGTGAAGAGGTAACGGATAAACGTTTTTAAAACATCAAATATCAACATTTCAAAATAGTTTTTCCTGTTTTTATAAGAAATCAATTTTGATTACTTATTTACATCCTATACATATACATATTGAGAATTTGAAATTTGAAAGAATATAAAATATTCGATCACGAGGCGGGCTTTGAACCCGCGTCTTTTTGCCATACCGTAGCAATTATAATAATCTATTCTTTCAAAATTTCTCACATATAAAGCATTTCAATGCTATGAAACTAAAAATTAAATTATTATTATTGTTAAAAGATATTTCATTTTAAATATAAAGCTGTTTTATCAGGTAGAAAAGTCAATGTTCATTTATTTTTAGGTATTAAGATACGAGTAATTTGATGTAAAACTTTTTAGAAAATAATACTCATAGTAATATTTCAACAAAGCAATATATATGCAATATAGAATACAATAAGTAGGTTATTGAAATAATATCTTTTCTCTTTGATTTTTCTTTATTTTAGTACATTTGTAAAATAAAATACAATTCATTTATAAGTTATAGTATAGCAAGGAAAATGTGTATGATTAAGATTAATAATTTAATAAAGATTTATCCCTTTCTGTCCTTTTAATTATTAATGTTTTAATTATAAAATTATTAAAGTTTTAATTATTTTTTAGTTGAAACTTTGTAAGTGATAAAAATAGTCGAAAATATTTATATAGTTTTATTGACTAATTCTTAGGTACTTTAAAACGTTACTAGCTGAACCGCGCGGTTTCGCCCAGCATACAGTGGATTGCAGACATTACGCCTCTACAAATGGATTGCCGACTTCAAATTGGAAAGGGATTACAAAAGGATTGACGAAAGAATAAAGGAAAGGACTGGGAAATTGATTAGGATAATAATACCAATTTCACAACTATAAGATTCCACCCATATTTCAACTTAAAAATTTAATACAAATTGTTAGTGTGCATTATATCTATTAGTTAGGTGTTCGTGGCAAATGTTTTTGTGAGTAATCATTATTTTATTAGTATAATAAATGATAAAACAATATTTTATACATCGTGTACGGTTTTCGCAGTCACGTGAAATAATTACTAAGAGACTCGTAAAATTTTAATACATTAAATAGGTCCTGTCTCACTGTCCCAATTAAGTGTTTCTCGGGAATTATTGTGATATCTCTTGGTAGAAGAATGTTTCAAATCGCTCAAACATAAGGCATAGATAGGAGTCTCAATATTTTGATATAGCAAAAATATGGGTGCTGTTATCTGTGATCCAGTTTTAATTTTAAAAATGTAGCTTAAAATTTCGAAATGATAGATAGATAGGATGAATATAATTTTTCTTGCTTCTAGCTTTAATTATTTCAGAGTAATTTATTTGTAAGAAAAAAAAAATGTGAGCCGTCACGGGACGCCTGCAGATGTGAAACATCGACATCTTCTACTATATAAAAATAAGTCGGGTTTTCCTTCCTGACGCTATAACTCCAGAACGCACGAACCGATTTCCACGGTTTTGCATTCGTTGGAAAGGTCTTGGGCGTCGTGAGGTTTATAGCAAAGAAAATTCCGGAAAAATTTCAACAGAAAAGCGGGAAAAACGAAGCCATCTGGTGGCGAAACGGAGTTCGCCGAGTTTGCTAGTTATTTTATAAAATTAATATGCAAAAAATAAACTGTGATAGGAACTAAATATGTCATAATGATAAAATAAAATATTACACCGTACACACTACTGCATATAGACTGTATATATTATACACTATCATTTAGCGTGGCGACGCGTCACGGCATGCGTCGCCACGCCAGAAATCTGTTTTACGTGCGGCTATAGATGTTTCACATAGAAAAAAAAACAAAATTATTTCAATGGTTTTAATAACACTAAAACTTAAGTCACTTCATACATTAGACTATGCTGATAAACGTTGTTATATTTACAATTCATACAGTACGCACTTATGGTACAGAACTGACAAATGAAAGTATGCGACAAAATAAAATCACTAAAGTACAAAAGCAAACATATTGGGATATTTATGTGAATATAATATTATACAAATTAGAGTAAATCTTCGACGTTTTCGAGGTCTTAAGTCTATACGGAATCAAAAGACGAAAATTATACCTTCGCATTTCTATATAATAATATTTATTTACACAATCAAATACAGGAAATTCCAATCAATCAATCACACACAACAATTTTGCTCAATTGAGTTCACTCTTCCATCAAAAACCAACAATCATAAGAATTTATTCCTCCGTATCCTGTACACCTCCTTCGCCACTTGTGTGTTTTTGAACTTCAATCTCCTCTCCTTCGGCTCTTTTACTTCCTTCACTTCCTCCCTCATTTCCTTTACGCTTTCTTCTATTTCCTTGTCAGTCTTAACGATTTTCTGCAACTTACTATTCGATTCTTCTGGTGTCCCATCGTCTGCGAACAAATCTTTCACAGAGACCAGCCTATGCGTATTTCCCACGCGGAGTAACTTTTTCAAGTCTCTCGTCGACCGTCTCTCTAAGAGGCCCAGGAGGCCCCAGTCTTCCGTTTTCTTTCCGTCCAGGATGCTCTCCAGGTGCCAAGCCGCATTTCTGACCTCCGTCTTCAGCCGCTCGCACTCTTCGTAGCTGACATTTCTGCTAACGTTTAAGGCCGGTTCCAGCGGGTTAACTATATAGAGAGGCTGGCCATTCGGTTTCCTCAAGGCCACGCCTTCGTTGATAGAAATTGCCTTCTCTTGGAAGTTGAATTGCGCGTAAAACTCGAAAAAGTTGTACAGAAGTGTTTGCAAGTCGTCGTCGCATTGCCCGTAGCTGTCCGGTGGCAACTTGTTGAGGTCGCGTAGGAATGTGCAGTTGAGATTCTCCTCGGTTATACGGATGTCTTCCTTTCCTGGAGAAGAGAAGTCAAATAGAGTCAGACGTATTGAAATCATTATTTTTAAAGTACTTTGTGCTACATATAAATTTATTTAACTAAACAAAAATTAAAGAAAACATGCCTTTCAATGTGTATTTATTAAAGACGAAAAAGAGTTTTTTCTTGTGAATTCATAACAGCTTATAGCAATATAGCGAACTTAAAGGTAATTTTAGCGTGTTGAATACACCAGAAGCTTTAACAATAGCAGTAGCTTGTTTTCTCACTTGCTGTATACATCAGTATGTTTTGACAGTAGCAGTACAGTGACTTCTTACTGTATACGACAATAGCTTAAACAGTAGCATTTCAGTGTCTTGTCACCTGTCGTATACACCAATTTTACAGTAGCAGTACAGTGACTAATCACTTGGTGTAAGCACCAGTAGTTTTAACAGTAGCAGTATAAAGACTAGTAGCTTGCTGTTTCCACCAGTAGCATTAACAGTAGCAAGACAGTGACTTCTCACAGCCGTGCCGCAGCCAGCGGGCGGCGGGTGCGGGCTGCGGGCTGCGGGCTGCGGGTAGGTACACTCACCGGCGCGGTCGAGCAGCAGGCGGAAGGCGG
>NC_052117.1:8695991-8713779 GCF_012273895.1 Zerene cesonia
CGCGCCCAGCTGCCACAGCAGCTCCGACATGTACACGCCCGACCTGACCGTAACTATTTTTAATAATCAAGTACGCTAAACCTGACTCCGAGACTCCAGCGCCGAGCTCATCGCCGCAGAGTGGCTAGTTACAGTTACAGCTCGGCGCTCGGTCGTTTATCGAATACATTTTGGAGAGTGCGCTGCGGAATTACACGGCTTAATTCCACTCCATTTCTCCGTCGTCGAGGCGCACAGACTCAAGGCAATGCTATTTGGTGGACGTTCCATGTTCCCGGACTAAGCGGTTCGACTCCACATTCTTAATTCGAACCGCTAGGGACTGGAACCTGCTTCCTGAGTCTGTGTTCCCCGACAAGAATCAGGAAGTTTTCAAGAGAAGACTGAACGGGAAAGCGGATAGATTGAGAAAGGCGAACGTGAAACCTAGCAAAAGGGATCCATCTTAGACTACATCTCAGCATACCATCGGACTAGATCGTGGTCAAGCGCTGCCCTATTACAAACAAAAAAAAAACAGCTCTCAGTTGCAAAAACCAAGCTCGCGAGATTGCAAACTGTCAGAAAGTTTGCTTGCAATTTAACGTATTACAGTCGTTACTGAATAATGCAAATACGTCGCGGATACGTCTTTACGCTGAGAATTACTTTTCCCGTACGTCCTATTTTTGTGTTGTTTTTAAATCAACCAAATCTAACCTAACCCATCGCATCAAACGCCCATTTCTAATTCGACGGTTTGTTATCAATAGATAATATTCTAGTTTGATTCTAGATTGGTTCTTTTGCTCAATCACAGCCGCGCGGCCTAGATAAAATAATTTAGCGTTTCATGGATACAATATTGTAATCATTGAATAATGTTTCATATTGGTTTAGATTAGGTTCTTAATCATCTCAATAGATGGCGTGGGGTATCCTGTAAGCACATAAAACTGGAAGAGTAGAAGAAATTCGATTGTTGAGGTGGGATCATGTGGGGCCCAGCGAGTGATCAATTTTTTTTCTATTCTTTAAAAATGTCTTAAAATGAATACTCACATATTATTGTAACACAGATCGCACTCCAGATCGCTAATTTCATGTGAAAACTTTACGATTGGGACCCTGGCATTCAGGATCCTGGTGACCCTGGAGGCCCCTGGGATCCTTAGTTCCAGCAGAGACGCCACCAGTTCCATGTGCCTCTGCCAGGGGCTCCGACCCCCTTCGTACTTCCTCTCTTGGAACACTAAGCGACGGCTTGGCTCCATCTGAAAATTATAATGCATTTGCCTACATCTACTCTGTTCAAAAATCAAAAACTGTTCAATTGCTTTGAAAAATTCTTTAAACGGTACAGAGTTACATCCTAACAAACTCGTTGCGTTTACAAGCTATTTCAAGAAGCAACTGCGGCGAGATGTCGATGTGCAACTTTACAAATCAAATTAAATAACTCTATTTAACTCGTTTACATGGTGCTACAAAATTATAGCATCACATATACTGCCATTGCAAATGGCTTGCAAAATTTTATCAATGCTTTTTTTTTTAACTACCCATGGCTACGCCTTGTTAGTCTCAGGCTTGCCAGATCGCGTGTGTCGCTTGAAACATTATAATGTAGTAAGTATGTGAATGTTTAATTAATATAGTCAGTAGTCAGTATACACATTATTTTTTATAACTTCTGCATAAACAAACCCCAAAATAATAATAAGAAGACTCAACTACAACACTTCAAGTTCAGTGATACAGAAGCAAAAGAATTTTAATGCAATCTAATTCTGAACTGCTACAAAAAACCACAATATAGTTTGTAATATATAAATCATAGTAAAATGTAATTTATTATTATAGAATTAAATATCATACTTAAGACAAACTTACCATCTCCTGTGTCACAGTGTTAGTAAGAACCAGATCCAAGTCGCATCCCATTTTACCGAATCCATTCACTGACGATCCAAAAGGCTGTATAGATATGTTTGCGTAGAGACTATTTGTTACAACTTCTAGCTGAAAATAGAGAACCAAATTTTAGTACAATAGCATTTCATGGGGCGGGGTTTGAAGCATCGTCTTTTGACCTCACAGCCACCAGCAGTCCTGCCATAGGATTTATTTGCCATTTTTACATTTTAACATGCCTATTGGATTGATTTTTAAAAAACAAAAAGCGTGCATTTTGCGTTAAATAATAATTATTAACAAAAACGTCCACCGCAGTCAAATCGTCAGAACTAGACCAAATTCAGTACCGAATTCAAATATATGAGTGGGTAACGCTTTTAATAACATTATTTAGTCTGGTTCTGGTTTGGTTCTGGCAAACAAATAATTATAATTGTCATTCCATAATATTCAGGTCCCTCCAGAACTAAAGCACCCGGTCTTTGGAAGGTTTACATGGGCACTCACATCCAAGAAGCCCTGTAGAATATTAAATGCGTTTTGGGACACCAGCCACAGCCTGTCCATAACTGCACTATATAGAGATACAGCCCTGGGAAGCCTTGCTGATGAAGGACTATGACAAAAAAGGGAAAGAAACGAGAGTATCTAGTGTGAGTCTATGTGGAAAAATTGAGAAACAGTTATGATTTTTATGATTAAAAACTTACCTGTCTAGCAACCATGTACCTCAGCCTTATATCCATATCATTCAACTTAGTCCTATCATAGAGCAACTGTATCTGCTGCGACACCGTCTCACAATTAAACAGCTCTTCAAACAGAACATCATCTTCCACCTGTGCCGTGCCATTTGTTATTGCTAAAGTCTTGTTACTCGCTGCAAACTTCTGTTTTTCACCAGGAGCAGCACGGAACCAGAGGAAGGGAGACTTTACAGCCATCACATCAATGTCTTTTTGGTGGGCACTGCATGCGTTTAGTACTTCTTTCATGTTATCCTCTGTATTAAACTCGATGAGCATGAAATGCTAGAAATTTAATAAAAAAATTACTATAGATTTTGTGCTTTATTTGCTCTTTTTTAAATGACAGAACAATCAAATAAGCTAAATAAGGTTAAGTAGTCGCCAGTGCTTAATTACAGCATACCCCAAAAGTATGTGATAAGATTAAGTGTTTTTTTTTTTGATAATCTGTTGTAAATATTTTACAAGCAGTCTAATCTATAGCCAATATTATAAAAGCTTATATTATGTTTGTTTGATTGAGTATGCAAAAACTACTGGTTTAAAATGAATATCAGCTGTAAAAATGTGAAAAAACATAATTGAATGCAGTTATAGATGAAATTGCATGAGTTTCTAGAGTTAAAAGAACTATCGAATATTACATGTATAAGTTTGATTACCTCATCATTTGAATTTTTGTAGTGGTGTACATCATTAATTGTTGCATATTTAGAACAGTATCCATACAATTCACTGAACGACGATTCAGAGTTCACTTGTACTACGAGGCTTCGACGTGCCTCAGCTTTCCTTTGGGCCACTATCTCATCAAAAGTAATAAACTTCTTCGCTGTATCTATAAGTATATATAACCTCAAAAATATTTCGTTACATAAAAAGCGACATTAAATAACAATAAATACCTGATTGATTTCTAAAAAACAAATATTTGCAGTATGATGTATTATACGACTTCCTATTTAGGCATAATTTTACTGTCTGAAAAATTACAGACATTTTTAAAATTGTTTATAAAAATAGGTTAATGTTATGATCATGTCAGTAATGACATATAACATATTTGACATATTGTTTTGAAGTCTAAATTTGACCAAATGTTATAAAAAAGATAAATTAATTGGTGGTTTATGGTTTCATTGATGCTACCAATAAAATTACTATTAGCAGGAACGTTACAAAATTTGTCTGGATATTACATTGATAATCATTGGAGTTTGGGAACGTTTGAAGACATTTAGTACCTACTAATTTAGGTCTATCGTGTATTTTGTCATTATCTTCGGTTGTGTCAAAGTCACCAGTTTATTAGTGTCAAAAGTCAAAACACCTTTTTTATTTTTACGAAGTTTTTAATTAAAATAAACAAATTTATTATTATATCTTACAAAAGTGGTTACTAAAAATGGGGACACTATTACTTCAAAGATTGATTATACCCATAGTAACGCATACAAGAAATGTAACTCCTAACCTTTTTCGAAGTAACATAGGAATTATTTCTGTGAATACAAATACAATCGCAATAAGGAACTATGCTAAGAATAAAGACAAAGGTAAAGACAAGAAAGGTAAGAGTGCTAAAGTTGAAATTAATCCAGCTATGATTGCGGAATTGGTAGATGTCGATAAACTAAAAAACCGGTGCCAGGCAGCTATTGAAAAAATGAAAGACGACTTTGCAAAGAACCTCTCGATACGGTCAACGACAGGCTCGATAGAATCTCTTCCAGTCAAATATGAAGGTAAAGATTATGAGTTACAAGAGCTTGCTCAAATAATAAGGAAAAATCCAAAAACACTTATCATAGATTTTACATCGTTTCCTCAAGTTATACCTGATGTTTTGAAGGCAATACATGGTTCAGGATTGAATTTGAACCCTCAGCAAGATGGTACTAGGCTATATGTACCTGTACCTAAAGTGACTAAGGAACACCGTGAAGCTTTGGCTAAAAATGCCAAAGCATTATACATAAAGTGCAGAGATGCAATGAAAGATGTACAAAATGAATTCGTTAAGAAGACCAAGAAACAAACTGGTGTGTCTGAGGATCTGGTTTTTAATGTCACTAAGCAAATCGGGGTTTTATGTGAACAGTATCAAAATGATGCAAAGAATATCTATGAAACCAAGCATAATGAGCTCGTAGGAAAATAATATGGAAGCATTTATTGGAGACTTGATTTTTTTTATAGATTTTGTTATTCAATGAAATATGAATAGTTATTTAGTATAAGACATAAGATCGTAATAAAGATTGTTGAATTTGTCTTTTTGTTTTTATTAATAAGGTTATCTCATACAAAATTGTATTTAATGAGCATAATATAAATAGCAACACTGAGTATAAATATCATAAGATACTTATTTTTCTATAGCCGTGTAGAAAATGGGTTTTGCTTTTAATCATTTTTTTTGTGGTCAATGCATTTATGTAAATAGATATTTAATATTGCGTCCATTTTTATATAAGTATGTTATAGTGTTTTATCTGTGCAGTGGAATGCCACGGAACTTATTTCTAAACTCCAGCGTTCAGTCAAATCCAAAGAATAGTATAATAATATGGTTAAGATGCTCTCCACATTGAGGTCTCAATTAATAATAGAATTCATTCGTTACTGTAACTTATCATTAATGACCTATGTATATGCCTAACTTAAAAATAAACTGTTTTTCTTCTCTTTGATAATATTAATGGTTTCATAAAATAAGACGCCAGAGAGACTGCGCCAATATCCAGTGTTTACGTATAAAAAAAACTGGCAATGGAATCGCTTTACTGTCACTTGTATTAGTAACAACTGTCAATACCCAATTGTCAAATACCTTCATGTTTACTGTTTTGATTTGAAGAAACGAGAAAGTGTATTATTGTTCTACTTATGTGAAAGTATCATAATAATAAATGGATAAAAATCCACAGAGATCTAAAAACATTTACGACAGGGTTATGCCCCGTGTCAGTAAATCTCGTGTTAGTTTAAATTCGAATCCAACTGTAAAGCGATATGAATCTTCCGCGCGTATTGGCGCCAAGCAAAGTTCTTCAAATTTTACTTCGGGTGTATTCAGTGAACTGCCGACCGTTTTAAATGACTACATACCAGAGAGTGCTGCGGTTAAACCCAAAAGACCTACTTATGTTGTTAAACCTAAACGAACTTTAAAGTCTATCGAACCGATAAAGTCGCCGCTTCTAAAAAGTTACAAACGGACCGAAAATGTTCAAAAACTTAACACGGCTGCTTCTGCACCGAATGTTTTAAAATTAGATAGTTGGAGTTGGACTGATAGCCATCTTAGACAGTGTTATTCAAGTAGATCGCATACAAGATTAAAAGAACTTAAGGTAAACAAGTTAGGTGTGATTTTTGTGTTTATGAATAATTTCTTTAGTGGTAATCTAATATCTGTTAATTACATACTGCAAATATCATCTTATTTATATCATAGAAATAAACCTTTATAGGTTGAATTTATATTCAAATTGATAATTTAATATTTCATTGTCACAAAAATTAATTTACTTAATTTTTGGATAAATGTCACAACCACTATTCATCATTTTCAGGAAGAAATAAAGGCATATGAAGAAATAGAGAAATCAAAGAAATTCCGTAATCGACTCTACGAGTCATGTGGTGTTGTGCTCAATGATGGTGGACAGGTAGCCGTTGACAAAGCAGTGCAGGCTGAAGGATTTGGTAATCATAAACTTGTTTTAAAATACTGTAATGAAGGAATTACTCCAATATTAGGATGTTGATAATTAAAATAAGACAAATTAGTTCAGCAGTCTATGATGACTAATGAAATAACTGTTATAAGGGAAAAACAATGTGGTAGGTGGTGATTTTTGTTTCAGGGGGGGCTAATGAGAGAAAGAATATAAAGCTATATGAAGGTGTATAGAATGAGAATTATTGATTTGAATCAGAAATATTTTTTTCTACAAAAAGGAAAAAATAATAATAATTTCCTAATAAAGAAAAATCACGCCAATTGGTTAAATCCATAGAGTTGTCGAGTAAAAAAAAATGCATTTGCAATGCACTGAGAACCTCCTTGGTGCAAAAAAATAAAAATTGCTTTTTTTTATATGATTAAAATGTTTCATTATTTAAGATATTATTTAGTGAAGCGCCATCTATTGCTCTTGGAGGTAAACATCTTTTTGATGATTTTATGAAGATACCAATGAGAAACTTCAGAGGTCTCTATTATGATTGTAAAAGTAGACTTAGTGATTGTTGTTATTGATATAAAAAACATATTTTAATTTAAATAAATACAACACAATTCTTTTCTAGGTATTATGCTTAAACTAAATATAAGTAAAATATACCGAATGCTAAATACATAATTCACACTGTCAATAGAACGGCTATTTCATTTCTTACTTCATCAGCCGAAATAGCTCAGTTGGGAGAGCGTTAGACTGAAGATCTAAAGGTCCCTGGTTCGATCCCGGGTTTCGGCAACTCTTTTTGTTTTTTGTGTAAAATATATTATTTTTCTCATTGTTGCTGGGATATTTATGATAGTAACATTAGCAATATATTTATTTTATAGCTTTTTTATTGAAAATTATCGACAGACATATTATAAAAAAATATTAACTGTCGTAGATAGTAAAACAGTTCCCAGCTCCGGCGCTGCCCGGTTTAATGCTTTTTTTTTTGTAATTTTTCGTACTAAGAGTTCTTATCCTAATTCTTCAATCGAAAACAAATGTGATAAATGAAAACAATAATTGAAATCCGTTCAGTCGTGCTTGACTTCCAAGTCGTGTAACTTACACGGACCTATTTTTATACACAGAATATTAATTTTTATTTATTATTAAGATTAATTTTTTTTACTTTAATTCGTGAAACTATATTAAATTAATAAAGTTTTTATTTTTTTACAGATACAACTACTATCTTATCCAGGTATGTTTACTGCGTATGTTTACTGTCGTTCAACGTTATAATAACGATTTAATAAGATTCAATAATTCTGTATAAAATATGATACCGTATTTGGTGAAACCTCATATCGCCTCTTTAGCTCAGTGGTAGAGCACTGGTCTCGTAAACCAGGGGTCGTGAGTTCAATCCTCACAGGAGGCATCGAGTGAATTTTTTTATTTATCATACATTTTTTTTTAATATTTTGCAATAAAACATAGGTATATTGTTAATATCTCTTTATTTGGCGACTGTCGGTCGACTTTTTGATTTTATAAAATTGTTGGGTAAATAATTTTAGAAATTTAGGGGAAGAGATTTATGAAAATTATTGTGATTTAAGGAATATCTAGTTCGTAGTATCTACAAAAATATAATGATTCTTATAGTAGTCACACCTCTCGGTAATTTTTATTTAGTGCTGGCAGAATAACCGTGTTACAGTCTCTGCTGTAACATTTATGGTGAGTCAGTATTTTTTTTCTGTGGTGAAACAGATATATGAAGGAATTTAGTTGTTACATTATGTTATACTTCTATTTATATGTTTTTAGTTCTAGAAGCTTAGAATCCTATCCCTGTTCATCCACTGTTCTGTGTCATTTTTCGGAAATATTTTCTATTCTATTCAATTCTAAGAATGTACATTTTATTTGTATATTAAATAATGTTATTATAAAAATCTTCAAAAGATTATTATGATTTTTTATATATTTTGCCAATATTTGGTGATACTCTACTAAATAATTGTGTTTCAATACTTGTAGTCTTAAGATCCTATTAGGTAACATTTACCTTACTGTGTACCATAAAATATTCTGTGGTCCTTTCTCAAGGTGCGTTAGATAGTGTTACCGTTAGAGGCCCGTTAGTGGTAGGGCTGACACAGAGGGAATAATTTATATGATTTACTAGCTGCGCCCCGCGGTTTTACCCTCGTAAGTCTGTATACCGTAGGATTATCGGGATAAAAAGTTGCCTATGTGATAATCCAGTTTTCCGTATAACGTAGGAATATCGGGATAAAAATTTGCCCATGTGATAATCTACGTACCAAATTTCAATGCAATCGGTTCAGTAGTTTTTGCGTGAAAGAGTAACAAACATACACATACACATATATCCATTCTCACAAACTTTCGCATTTATAATATTAGTAGTATTACTAGAATAGTAGGATTATTTCTGAACATTCGTTGCAAAAAATAAAGCAAATTATCGCAATAGTTGCTTTTTTAGGTATTGTATTTAAGTTATTTATTAAAAATTCTTTAATAAACCGCAAGGAATTCTCTCATTTATAATAAGCAGAGGCGTCAATTAGTTAAACAGTTTCTATATTTTTAATAAGGCATTGTGTAGTTACAACATTGTAAGCGCATACGAAATCTATGTTTGAAGCAAAATCTCGTTCCCTCTAACACATCAATTATATCCACCAGCTAGCAACCCTAAATGTAATCGTATTTACCTGACATATCCTGTTTTACGTTATCTGCCTCTGCTAATGGTATATCCAGTGGAACCGGCCGTACCAAGACAAGTAGCCGTTTGTGTTCTGAAAGGCTATCTATCTATTTATTGCGATAGTAGGAACATGCTTTATTGTCGTTGAAAATTTTCGTATATATTTTAGACTGTGTTTGGGACTTTAAACGGTCTGATACAGGGTCATCAAGTTGTCCGTAAAGAGGATCTGCAAACCGAAAATGCAAAATCCATATGCGCTCAAGGATATGCGTAACGCTATTTTATGAGATAATTAAGAAGTTTTATTTTATGCCTTAATTATTTCTCATAAAAATGGATACAAACTAACCACATTTTATATAATTGTAAATCAAAGCAAATTTCTTGATTATAAGTGTCTGTTTCGTGAATTTTTTCGAACGAGAAGACGCCACTTCTTTCTATATCTTGAGCATAAATATGAGGCTTATAAAAGTCCACCGGGAAAAAATGAATAACATAATAAACTTCGGAATATAACATACACGATCCATTGACTTAGTTGACACTATAACAGAACTGTCCAAACGAAACCAACAAAAGCTCGTAGTGGAACATGCCGGTTTACAATCGATGTAGCAATACGTCATATCCGCTTCCCGCTGGCCCGGCTCCAGAGTTCGGGCTATTTCTGATATCGACATAATATATAGCCTCGGATTAGCTGCCATTTCCGATTCAGTATTTTCCCTACATGACGCAGGAGGAACAATAGCTGGTCTGGTGTTAGGCGGTTTACATGTGCAGGTGATTATGCGTTATCCACGATGTGGGGTACTGTCTATGTTGATGTTATACGTGTGGAAACTGAACCGATGCGTCATGTTGTAATTATGAGTGCATAAATATATCGTTGAATGGGTATTGAGGGCGTAAAACGGAGGAGAAGCTGACTTTTTGATATAGAATACACAATAAGTACGTTACCCAGGGATTATGATGTTAAATGGAAATAATTGTATATTATTATACTATTATTGCTGTAAATTTATATATAATAACAATAATAATAAGAAGTTAAACTGCATCGTATTGTGGATAATAATTGTACAAATTTTTCACTAATAATACGCTCAATCTCTGTACGCTCAATCTGTAGTGTGTATTTAATTGAAATAAATAAATAAATTCACGAATAAAGGAGAACGTGTAAAAATTATGCATATTTAATAGAAAAGTTTAATTTATGTTTGTTCGAAATATTATAGAAGAAATATATACCTATAAGTGGTAAATAATATGTCTGATACATAGCCATTTATTCGGGTGAGCAAATTGTAAATTGATTGTGAAATGTTGAAATCTTGCAAGAAATAAAACATATAACTACAAGCCAAATTTCGCATCATATTATTTAGCTTAATGAAGTATAAAAAATTAAAAAATAATAAATTATTTTTCCTTCCTTCTTCCTATAAAATATTCTGGGATTACCAAGTGGGATTTACCAATTGCAATTCAAGAATATGGTACAACGTTACGCATACCAATCAGAAGGTTAGTATTAGCACTGACGATCGAAATCTCTAAACAAACAAAATGGGAACTACACAAACATTGCTTGGCTACGGCCCTTATTAGGGCAACGGACTCGTGGCAACTGAATGGAGTGACGTCACCAACCCTTTGACGACTCACACGCGATCCCTTTTATTTATACGACGTTGAAACGAGACAGATGCGATTATATAAACATTGGTGAATCAGTGATGCAGTTGACGTCGAGCCAAAAGTGACTTTTGACGTAAATTGTTATGGCATTGATGGTATGCGCTGATACGTGACACGTTGTTTCGATTATAAATAAAGATTTGCATCGCTTACGGTACTGAGAAAGTTTATTAAGACTTAATAGATTTAACAAAACAATAATATCGAATCTGCTAATAAACTTTACAGTACGGTAGGGTAAGGTTGATTATCCCTTAGCGTGTACTACTTATAGGTTTGTTTATTAACGTTCAGAAGAGTTACTGTAAATCTGCAAATTTTGAAATCAACGTCTTTAACGGATTACGGACGGGGTTTATTCCATGTACTATTTATCAATATAAATATTCCATTTGTAATTACCCCTTAGATCTATATAATTAACACTTATATGTATTTTGTTGGCAGTACGAAAGAATATGTGTAGGGTACTATAGTCAATGAAAGGACTTGGTTGCAATAGGTTTGCCGCTATATCATCATTTAATAGTCAATAAAAGTTAAGCCTCTAGACTTATAAAATGGCTCCACATAAAATAACTGCTAATAACGTTAAAGTGGTAGGTTTCAAGGGAACAATTCATACACATATATTTTCATTTCAATTCATAAACATATTATTGTGGGAGTCGAGCTTGCTTCGGCACGAATTGGGCCACCTCGCACCGGGGAAGTACCACACCCCCACAGAAAACCGGCGTGAAATAATAGCTTGCTATTGTGTTTCGTACGGTGAGTGGGGGAGCCGGAGGCCTTTTTCCTTCTCCTAGCCAGCCAGTCCATTCCTTCTTTCCAGTCATAAATCCTTTCCTTATCCCTTATCCCTTAAAAGCGGGCATCGCATTCTAAGAGGTCTGAGCCTCTGCGAATGTTCATAGGCGGTGGTGATCGCTTACCATCAGGCGAACCACCAGCTCAGTTGCCCGCTATGACTTTTAAAAAAAAAAAAGACACAATCAGTTAACGGAACTGCGTCAAAATTTTTTGATTTACTGTTGTTGCGAACGTTTCAGTTTGTTTTGACTTCTCTTCTAACGATAGCCTTGTTAATTTTTCAAGAATGTTGAAAAGTCGGTTAAGAATATCCAATGTGTATTCATCTGCCGAAAACGGTATAAGATCTGTCTGATCGCAGATAGGCTTCTCGAAAATTCTTCCAAGAAATTAGTATGCATGAGAGCCCCATTTTGATAAGATTTCTTTACACAACAAAGATATGGGCCTGTGGTAGGAAAGTAATGAATGTTGCGTTCTAAACAGTTTTCAATAGCTCATGAAGTGTGTTAGCATTGCAAATGAACAATTTAAACAATTTAAAACTGTATTCTGGGTAATTAGTAATGAAAACAGTTAAAAGTATGTTTTCCTGTTAATTGATACTCCAATAATATTGTTGTAATGGTCTATATTTAATATGTTTGGGGTAATTCCGCAAAACTGTACTACGGTAAACATTGCGAAATTTTAAATGTATTAAAATACTAGCTGCGCCCCGCGGTTTCACCCGTGCAAGTCCGTATCCCGTAGGAATATCGGGATAAAGAGTTGCCTATATGTTATTCTAGTTGTCCAGCTGTCTACGTACCAAATTTCATTGCAATCGGTTTAGTAGGTTTTGCGCGAAAGAGCATCAAACACACACACATCCTTAAAAACTTTCGCATTTATAATATTAGTAGGATTCGTCATATTACCGCAAAAACTATTGTGTGTATTGAAACTCGTCATTGTTGTATTTACTTCAAATGAAACAAATAAGTTAGGTGATGCACTCGCATTGATAATATTAATAAGAACTGCAGTTAGGGTTGGCACTTAACCATCAAGTATTTTTATTTTACAAGTTTGCCTCCGAATTTAAGTTATGAAGTATTGTTCGTTATGACAGTTAATTGTACTTTGCAGTTAGCTGATATATTTTTTCTTGTAATTGACATGATTGCATGTATGAAATGTGTGTACTTTGAAATTGTACTTTATATTGATACTATTTACTTTTTCTATCTCACCTACTTGTACTTAATTGCACAAAACAAAGGTGGCAACCCTAATTGCAGTGCTCATTTCTTCTCCGCGATATTTGCGGTAAAGAAGTTATTTCGTACTTCGAGAGGGCGATTGTCAATAAATTATCCAGATCGTTCAGATTCAGCGCAGAATTCGAATCGCATTTGCGGTTGCGTGGTCACGTACTTGCAAACACTTGAACGTCTGCGGATCGCACGTTTTAGGGTTCCGTAGGGGGTGGTGTAAATACATTTAAAAATGTACCCTATATAAAGGGAAATTGTTTCATACAAAATCGCCATGTCCCTATGTATGCTTAAATCGTTAAAACTACGCAACGGATTTTGATGGGACTTTTTCATAGATAGAGTGATTCAAGTGGATGGTATAAATGTATAAACATCAGCATTTAAAGAACTACTCTGAATTTAACGCGTGCGAACCGCGGGAAAAAGCTAGTAGGCTAGATTAAATCCTGAAATATCTATTTTTAACAAAAATCTAAAACGCCTTCAAATTGTCGGAACGAAACTAAATATAAATGGAACCATATGGAAGGACCTGATTTCAAATAAACAAAAAATCATAACAATCGGTTCAAACAGTAAAAAGTTTTGAGGTAAAAACACAGTCGAATTATATCTCGCTCTTTCTACCACACAGAACCCATACTAATTTTCTTCCCCGACTTACCCAATTACCCTTCAAAGTGTGACCGCCGTCACGTAGAGCGGGCTCCCCGAGAGAACGTGACTGTCACGCGTCACGTATGCTCCCCAGATGAAAATAAACTTAATCGCACGGAGCATTGGATATTAGTTGTTCCATCAGGGAGGGAAAACATCGTGATGAAATCGGTAGCCAAGCATGACGTCTCACGACCTGAAACATACCCCGCACTTGGCTTGGCATTATGGTCGGAGTCCTGTGCCCTTGCACTGAGTACAGTGAATATGGGCTGATGATGATGATTAGAAATAACAAACAGTGATGAATTATGTGCGAAGCTGTTATGCTATTTTTAACCGACTTTAGAAAAGGAGGAGGTTCTCAATTCGATTGTATTTTGTCTTTGTGTTTTTTAGCTCATAGATTTTTATTGAGTGAACTGATTTTGATGATTCGTTTTTTAATCGCAAGATGGTACATCCCTTGTGGTCTCGTTAAAATTCTGACAATAGAAGGAAATGTATGCCGTGCCTATTGGGATATGAAAAGATATTTGAAATTGGTCTAGCAGTTCCCATACAAACATGAACTATACTCTTGAATATTTCGCTCGGCGCCGCTTTGTGTTACGCTTAGCTAGGGGCTGCCAACTATACAGTTAAAACTGTATTAAATGCTTTTTTTCATTAAATCATACTTTTGACAGTTGAAGAAAAATAAAGTTTTCAACATCAAGTAATCACTAGAATAATACGCTATCACTATATATATATATATATATATATAGATTCTCACACAAATAAATTTCTATCCAATCAGAGGAAGCCACATGCATATAATAATAAAACAATATGTAATAATTTAACAAAAAAACAAGTAAATACTGTTAATTTTTCGAAAATACTGCTTAATATTCTCCTCAGATCTAGGTATTTCTTAGGTTATTCTTCGGCGAAAAAGTCGGCCATCCTACACGTAACAAAGATGGCATGGCAACTAGACGGACGATAAACATATCTAATGATGTTTTGTGTAAACATATCATTAATATTTGAACATCACATGAAAAAACATATATTGCCCACACGATATTTTTCCCATTAAACGTTCCAGCGTTGGATCAATATTCTTAAACATTACAGTCTATCATTAAGAAATCAATATAATGGCCTACGAAAAGGTATTACTACTGGTATATATTGTTACTAGCTGGAGCCCTCGACTTAACTCGCGTAGAACCTGTGGTAATAATCTCTATGTACCAAAGTTCATACAGATCTGATCTGAATTTCCGTGAAATAGTAAGAAAAATCTAGAAATTCTTACAAACGTTTGCCATTATAATATTTGTATGGATGAATTTAGAAGCGTAACAAATTTTCCTATTCATTTCATAGATCTTAAAAAATTCTTCATAGATTCAGTGACGAAACCATCCCTTCAATCATAGATACACACCTATCCTTAATATATGTCCATACCGAACTAAGGTGAAGAGTCCAGTCTACCCAATAAAGACTTGATTAATAAACTGCCCCAGTACAGGCAACCAACACAGCGCATAATGCATCGCATGTCACAGTGCAGTAATCAACATGCGTTAGGAATGTTAATTCGCGGCGAGAACGATGCTAATCTCCGTAAGCTGATGAATACCAATCGCATGGCGATGTGGTCACTCGCCGTGTCACGGGAGACGCGGGTAAGGTTTAATAGTTAGGTTGCGTGGATTGGTTTAGGTTAGCTTGATTGTATCACTGTTACAAATAGTAACGGTGATATTAGAATCACCGTTACTATGTGACAATTGCAATATATCTTAGATAGTTATGAGTTTCTCCGTTCGAGGCATGTAAAGTTATTTTTAACCGACGACCCTAAAAACAGGTGATTTTCAATAAGACTAGTTTTTGGTTTACTTCGTAGGGTTTAAATGATTGATTTGATTATTTTTGTGTTGGATAAGAAATTGTTATCGTTTGGTCCCATGGAGGAATCTGGAGTTGTTTCGCTCCCCCTGGTGCGTTGGGGACCTTTTTTGCAGAAAAGGTTCATTATGTTTTAAGTTAATTTTGATTTTGATGGATTATTACCTAATAATATGACTATAATAGATTAGAGCTCATGTAAAAAAGGCGTCATTTGGTCACTTAACACAATGCCATTTAAAATAGATGTCTTATATTAAGCGCTGTAATTTTCAATGTTTATATAAATACTAGTGGCCGTTGTATACGCGCGAACTGTAACAACAAATAGAAGTCAATCATACATCTAAATTCACCAATGTAAATACGATTGCATCATGTACGTAATTACATGTGTTTATGTTATCAAACGTACGCCAAAACGCCAAAGCTTTCGTTACTGACCGCTCCCTAAACTTGGCGCTGGTGCCAGCGAACCTCCCGCGTGGTTTTACTATTATGGGAGGCGAATACAATGAACTGCAGTCGTGTACTGACAAAGAAATATGCACGAGGAAAAGGGAGAGTTTTTAGAGGTCTGTTTAGTTGGGTTGTTTTGCTTTAATAGTGCATATTTTTGCCATTCACCGCATCACTTGACGAAACATTTAACGAGGCGTCTTATATGAGTGTATGTAGCGATGTTCTCACATTCGCAATTATATATTAAGTTCTTGTTGGCCATTCGTGCTTTTTGATTACGTTCGAAGAACACATTTAACGCGAAAACGTGAATTTTAAGACGAATAGCGAGTGCACTGCACTGCACTCACCTTGATAGTTCGTCTCGCTAGTCGAATGTGTATATGCATCATAAGATATTGAAGTTCTGTGGTTGATTTATGGATACCCCGAATATGTGAAACCCCGAATAATTTGACTGACAATGCAGATTTGCAATAGTTTTTATTACATTATGTATCTTTATTAAACAGTCGTAGGACTTTAAATTTTGTATCGCATAAATATGAATTTTTATTCGATGATATTATAGTATGTGCCAATCCGCACTTGGCCAGCGTGGTGGGTTATGGCCTGAACCCTTTTTAGAAGGCCTGTGTCCCTGCAGTGTGAACAAATGTGGATCGATGATGGTTATGTAAATTATATGGAACAGAAATTCTAATACTGCGCAATTTACGCATAGTATTTTTAATCAAATAATGCCCAAGGGAAATGTTTATCGAAAGACCAACAATAACTTACTTCAAGAACTTTTCTATTATATCAAGGAATGAAATAGGTTTCCAATCGAGTCAAAACCTAAACAATGTATTTAAATCGAATTCCCGTATTTGAAATTCAAAGGGCATTACGCAAGGGCGACTTCCGATTGGTTCCACGATCTCGCTCTACTTCCGGTGGGATAATCAAGTTGTCTCTAGTCTATGCACGCATCGCAGTCTAGATTGTCTATTGATTTTCTATTAACTATGAATTCAGCGTGGCACGGTCTCCGGAATTGGTTTATTTAAATTCCTGCTTTACAAAACTTATGGTTATATATATATTTTTTTGCTATTTGTTGATCAACTAAATGCGTGTGAAAGTAAATGGATAATTCATTAGATAATGGGCAACATTTTTGTTCATGTAACGTGATTTTCCTCAGAATTTGAAGGGAAATATAACTACAGTACTATGGAGGATTAATCTCGTATCAAAGGAAGGTACTAACTAACCAATATTTAGCTTGCCCGGACTCCCCCGGGTATATGCAGTCGATGGGCGTGCACACACAAAGACCGTGTTTCTGTAGTCCTTTGTGTTTGAGGCGAGCAATCAGCTTTGAGCTTTTGCATTGTTCGTAAGATGTGATAAGATCCTTCTGTTTCTATAGGCATATGTGTTAATTTCGGGCGATTAAGCTGGTGGTTCGCCTGATGGTAAGCGAACATCACCGCCAGTGAACTTGCGCAGAGGTAGTGGTTAGGCGAATGCGCTGCCCGCTTTCAAGGGGAAAGGGATGAGGAGAGGATTGATGACTTGAAAGAAGGAACCCTTGTGAACGGATTTTGGACCGTCATTCGTGATGAATTTGATTTTTTACTGAGCGTCAGTGTTGCCATCTCGTATAGTATAAATGTTAAAAAGAAGTATATGCACGCCTATGGTTTATTCTTTTTATATATCTATGTATATTCCTATATAGATTCTTTGTATATACGGAATTAGAATAAACATCCCCTACTATATTAAACTAGCTGTGACCCGCGGTTGAAACCGCGTAAGCGCGCTGCGTAACCGTATCCCCTAGGAATATCGGTATAAAAAGTGCCTATGTGTTATTTCAGTTGTCCAGCTATCTACGAAGCAAAATAG